>NW_006921877.1:1221273-1231136 GCF_000298275.1 Orycteropus afer afer
TTGTCCTGGCTCTCACTTCTTTAGGATATATACCTAGTAATGGAATTGCTGGGTCAAATGGTATTTCTAATTCCAACTTTTTAAGGAATCCCCATACTACTTTCCACTGTGGTTACATCATTTTACAGTCCCACCAGCAGTGTATGAGAGTCCCAATGTCTCCACATCCTTGCCAGCATTTGTTACTTTCTGTTTTGTTGAACTTTCCCATTAGTGCTGGGATGAGATAGTATCTCATTGTTTTGATTTGCTTCTCTCTGATGGCTGATGGTCATGAGCATTTCTTCATGTATTTGCTGGCTGCCTGAATATCCTCTTTGGTGAAGTGTTTATTCATGAGGAAAGATATTCTTAAGACAGAAAAAGTGTAAGTAGAAATTTAAGGGATGTTTTAGCATAGAAATAGACCATTCTGGTGGAATTCCCAAGACTGTGGCCTTTAGACACCCTTCAAACCTGGAACTGAACCCACTCCCAGAGATTACCTTTCAGCCAAATAATAAACAGCTTACAAAGTGAACAATAACATCTGTGAGGAATGTGCTTCTCAGAACAATCAACCATCTAAGACCAAAAGGACAGTGATTGCCCAAAACAAAGATCAAAAGGCAGGAAAGATGGGACAATGGAAACAGGGAAGAAGTGGGAAGAGTGCTGTTACACTGAGGGATTGTAACTAACGTCATGAAACAAAATGTGTAAAATTGTTGAATGATAAACTACTTTGCTCTGTAAACTTTCATCAAAACCACAATGAAATGTTCAATAAAAAAGAAAGACTAGTTTGCCTAACACAGATGATTTATATAGTACAATTTTAGGGAACATGTTAGGGTGTTTGGGCCAGATTTACAAAATATCTTGAATGCTTAGCCAATGTATATATTCTGTAAGCAGAGAGAGCCACAGATAGGTTTGGGGTAGGGTTGTAGGGCCAGTATTGAGTTAAAAAATCTATAAAAGTCATCTCTCCTGAGATAAACCAGTGGACCCCACTGATGACCTGATTTGGATGTTGGCTATTTCTTTTGTTTAAGAGCAGCCAAGTTATAGGTGTCATCTATAAAGTTTGCTAAAGCATCTTCCCACAGTATCAGCCTTGAGACAATAAGAATGTCCTAGCCTTCCTAGTCACCTCACCTATCTTGGCTGTGAGGCAGAAATTAACGCCCTTTTACTTAACTCTCAGAACTTGTGCCTCTTGCTAACATGTTTCCTCTCCTTTGATTCCCACTCCAGCTCAGCCTCTATTTGTAATTTCTTTCAGGCAGTGAAGTTTCTGAGCAGCTGTCGCCTGGAAGTGGGGATGAAGAACAATGTCAAATGGGAGCTAAACCCTGAAATAGTGGCCCGCCACTTCTTCAAGAATGTGAGTATTACCCCAAATACCACTATACCTTGCAGGATTGCCTTAGAATCATTTCATTAGAAAAGGATGTGATCATATAGCTGTTGGTTTGTAGGGATGTGGGAGGGGAATGGCTAAGGACTAAGTGTTGTCACATTGAATGTGAAGACTGATGGGAGGATGGTTTCATTCATTTCCTATCTAGCTAGAGAAAAATTGGAGAATTTTTATTTCTGTGGACAAAGTTATTTAGGTCTCAGACCCTCTTTTTCTGAGAGTCTATCTCTCCCTTTCTGCGAAACTAAGATTGAGTTTCTCTGCTGCTATCTTTTGAGGTTTCTATCAACCCATGGGGTCAGCCAGAGCAAATAACTCCAGTTTAATTCATCTTGTATAGGAAATTCTAGAACCCGCTTTTTGAGGTCGCTTAGAGTGGCAGCCATGACCACAGAGCTCATTTCTGCTGTGATATTTTGCAGCTTGGTGTTGTGGTAGCCCCCCATGCAGTAAAGTTACCAGAAGAGCCCATCACACGGTGGGGCGAATACTGGTGTGAGGTGACGGTGAGTGTTGGACATACTGCCATTTTTTCCTGACTGGGTGAAAAAACAGAGTGGAAAACTGAGATTGGATGGTATTGCTTTTCATCTGCCTGATTGGACTCTGAGGATTCCTATTATTTTGTCTACAGGTAAATGGTCTTGATACTGTGAGGGTGCCTATGTCTGTGGTGAACTTTGAGAAGCCCAAGACCAAAAGATATAAGCACTGGTTAGCCCAGCAGGCAGCCAAGGACACGGCCTCCAAAAGCTCCCGGACACTCTGACTTGCCCTCCCTCCAAGGCAACCAGACGGCTTCAAGACCCTGATGTTCTACAAAGCAGAATCAGAGGAGCAGTGGAACAAAGATAGGCCGGGACCTTGATCTCACGCCCAGATCTGACTAAATATGGAATTTTAGAGTCCCTATGGGGACGCAAGACTAAATAGCACGTACATGTTGAGTTCTCTGTATTTACCATCTCCATCTTGGCCTGTCTTCACATTCATCTTTATTGGGACAGTCCTGGTCAAGAAGTACAAAGCTATACGTTTGATAAGCTGGACATCAGAGGACTAAAGCCATCTAGCCTCTTCATTAGAGCACACTGGAACAAACAGAAAGAGCTACCCATTGTCTCTAGTATTTGCCTTATTATCATCACCCAAACTAAACATTTTGTTTCTCAAATGTAAATAAAGAGGTTATGTTCTTTGTGGGTTCTGGTTACTGGACTTGAGTATGGGAATAGACTGGGGACAGGACATCCAAACGAGCGATGTACTCCTGAGCCGCTGAGCTTTGCTGCTAAAAAGAAAGGAGAAAGTGTACCTGTTAGCAAGCTACACCCCACAGCTGCTGTAGACCAATACTCCTAATAAGCTGATAGGTCCGTGGTCTCAGAATTTACTCTCACTAGGTATACTGATAATGCTATTAATACAGACAAAACACAGTGGACTATTTAAAGAGATCTGAATGTGGCCTAAGGTAAGTGAAGCTGGGAGTGAAAGAAACCTCAAAAGGGAATTTCTATTTTGTTTCTTTACCTAGCTCTTGAAATTTTGAAGAAGATGTTACCTTGATGGTTCCCAGACCAAGTTTAAGATATGGGACTAGTTGTTAGGTTGGACTAGGTGTTTTGATCAGAGGTGAGGAAAATTGGGGTCCATTAATGAAAAAAAAAAAAAAAGACCATCCATTGACAGGTGGATTGTGCCAATGGTAAAGTCATGCAGTTTAGAGAGGATGAAAGTGGGCCGTGTATTCCTTTGCTGTCCTTACAAGAAGTTCAGAGAGATTGGTTTCTGTCATCCCATTTGAACTCACCTACCACTGAGAACCATAAAGTCACTTTTACTTTCTTCCAAGTGAGGCCCTCCCAACAGATGAGAGGTCTGTCATCATTAGCAGTCAGCACTGATAACTATACCCACATTTACACTTGCCAGAACTCTTAACTCAAGCCTGTTACTGGTACTATATGAAATCTGCCAATGCAATGATTATTACCACTGCTGTCATTTAAATAGTTTATTTAATACAGTGTCTCCCTACCTACCATGAGCACCACCAGGAAGCTCCCTGAAATTGTTTTATCAATAAGCACAGCATCCCATATAGATAATCTCAGTATGTTAAGTACTTGTTACAGGTTGAGTTCCTGGTGAGAGGGGACTTGTGTCCAGGAAGATGAGGAGTAAAGGGAGCAGGATGAGGTAAAGGGAGCTGAACTGATGCAGTCTCAGTAAGCTCTCTGCAGATCCCACAGAGCCCAAGCTGGGATGTGCCCTACTAAGAAAAGGAGGCCAGATGTGTATACCCCCATATTGACCAGGAAAGGTGAAGGCCTTGGATAACATGGCTGTCCTCAGCCAAAGGCAGTTCCCAGAGCGGGGCTCAGATGAGAACTGTTAGCCACTAGGCATTAGTAACTTGGGGAATGAGTACTTCAATATCCATTATGGTCCATCCCTTGCATTGCTGAGATACATTTTCTTCATAATTTGGGGATAGTTCTCCTGGATTCTGATGGGCCTCTTTTCCTGGGAGGATTCTGTGAGAGACCACAGCCCCGCCACTGTAGCTTATGAGGACTGCAGCTGGTACTCATCATCTCCACTTCCCATTCTGGATTCCTCCATCCCTCACTGTACACTTCTCGACCAGGTGGTTTACTAGAGAAGTGACTCAGACCATCATCCCTGACAGGTCTGAGCCCTCTGGTCATCATGCCCTTCTAAAATTGGACAAGGGAATACCAAGAGATACCCAAGTAGATGTGCTGGATGCCAGACATTCTTCCCAGCCCGCATTTTGTAACAGCAGCCTACCCTCCTGATATTAGGGTCAATTATTCATGCCAGTATAGTTATTCTTTTACCTGCCTCCTGGTCTCTTGGTGTTAAAAGCCTGAAGTGACCTGGTGGCAGCCAGGGCTGTTTATGAATTTAATGAGACCCTTTGTCCACTGGAAGAAATGCTTCTCTGGAAACTAGGAGTTCTAAACCCTCAGAGCCCAGAGGCACAACTTCCCCAGTTGAGTCACTGGGAGTGATGCCAGTGGAGGGAGTGGTTATCACTCCTACTTCCACCTCTTGTTTTCCAGACCCATTTATTTGACTTAGGGACACAGCACAATATGATGGCCATTGGCATATATAAGATTGCTCTGAGTCAGAATCAATGGCAACAGGTTCAGAGGATTCTGGAGGATAGTGCCTTGTCCCATGCCTCAGCTGTACCTTCTTCAATAGACTTCCATCGATGTATCAAGTGGGCAGCCTCTGGATAGCGTGGTATATGATCAGCTAGTGGATCCTTGATTATGTACATTGCTGCACCTCCTTTGCTTAAAGTTAGTCTCTTGGTCCAATGCAATATTATGAAAGATTCTATGCCAATGAGGAAATATCCTAAACCCTAAGATAGTGGTGCTTACTGAGGCCCTGCAGGCAGAAAAGGCAAACCCATACCCACAATGTATGTCCATTCCAGTCAATATGAAACAATGCCCCTTCCGGGAAAGCAGAGATCCAATGCAATCAACTTACCACCAAGTAGCTAGATGGTTCCTTAGGGGATGGTGACATCAGGAGCTTAGCACTGGTCTCTGTTGTTGGCACATTGGCTATTCACAGCAGAAGCTAGATCAGTCTTTTTGAGCTCATATTATTGGACCTATGCCTAGCTTTTACTCCTGTTGCCCAGTCCTGCCCATTTTCACAGTCAACTGGTATGCTAGAGTTCATTGTTGCAGCCATTGTCAATCCATCTCATTGAAGTTTCCTTTGTTTTCATTTGCCCTCTACCAAGGATGATGTTCTTTTCTAGTGATTGGTTTCCCTGATAATGTGTCTAAAGTATACTAGTCAAAGTCTTGCCCTCCTTGCTTTTAAGGAACATTCTTGGTTGCAGTTCTTCTAAGACTGATTTGTTCTTTCTTTTGGCAATTTACAATACACTCTGAATTCTTTGCCAATACCACAGTTTGAATGAATCAATTCTTTAGTCTTTTTTCAGTATCCAGTTTTTATATGCATATATGAGGCAACTGAAAGAAAAGGCCATGACTTGGGTCAGATGCTCCTTAGTCATCAAAGTGACATCTTTGCTTTTTAAAACTTTAAAGAGGTCTTTTGCAGCAGATTTACCCAATGTAGTATGTCATTTAATTTCTTGATTACTGCTTCCATGGATGTTTATTGTTGATTTAAGTAGAAAAAAGTCATTGACAACTTCAGGTTCTCCATTTATCAAGATGTTGTCATATGAGCCAGCACTAGATCCACCTAAGAGAAACGAAAGCATATGCTGCAAAAAGGGTGTTGTGTTAGCTGACCTGAGAAAATCACCATCAACATCAAGAGCCCAAGGCTGATTCCTCTGAGGCAGTGATCAGACATGTTGCCACCTTTCAACCTTTTCACCAATTCTGATACCAACCATCCCTCCCACAACACTCTCTGGTTCTCTGCTGGGTTTGATAATTCATTGCAGTGGCCACACAGAACTCACAGACACTACTCACGATTATGGGGTTTATTAGGGAAGTGTTGTTGTTATTTGCCATCGAGTCACCCCCGACTCTTAGCGACCCCTCCTTGGGTTTCCGAGGCAGTATCACTAAGGAAGTAGGATTGCCCAACCTTCCTTCCGAGGAGTGGCTGGTGGGTTTGAACCGCCAGCCTTCTGGTTAGCAGTCAAGTGCCTTAGGCACTATGCTACCAGAGTAGCAGGTTACAATTCAGGACTCAGGATACAGTTCTTCAATCAAGGCAGTTTTTCAGCGGTGTCAGAGGCACACTTCTCTCTGGCCTCAGTGTCTGCCTTGCTCAGACAAGTGTTAGAAAGCTCTTTTAGCTCTGCTAAAAAAAAGAAGTACCCCACTCCACCAGCAAGCTTCTGTCTGAAGGCACTCAGCTTTTCTGCTGGCTCCATGGGCAGGAAGCCTGCTACTCTATCTCATGCCAGTCTCTTGGTTCTGCTATTTCTGCTCCACCATGTTTCTGCTGTATATCTGCCATCTCAGCACAGGGATCTCAAGTCCAAGGATGCACTCCACTCCTGGCTCTTCTTTCTTAATGACAGTGAGAATTCCCCCTTCCCATCTCTGGGATGACTCATTTTAAGCCTAGCAGACTGGAACTAAACCGATGCCCACATTAGGGTTCCTTACACCTTATTTCCATGGTCCTTCCCCAAAAGGGTGCTGTGTGTCTTGTTTACATTATTAACAAGCTATTCAACCCCCTTGATAGGCCACAGATACCTCACATGTGCATAGTTCCACCCAGTCAATTGGTAGAAGTAAAAAAGACTATAGGTAGAAGACCTATACCAAATAATTCACTGTACTGCATATGCCCACGGAAAATCTTATACATGAATGTTTGTAACGGCATTACTCGTTATAACCAAAAGGTGAAAAAAAAAACCCAAGTGTCCATCAACTGATGAATGTATTTTAAAATGTGGTATATATCCATACAATAGAATATTATTCAGTCATAAAAAAGAATGGAGTCCTCAGGACAATGGTCGCAGGTGATGTAAAGCTCAATTGGTATAACATACTACACAAAAACATTGTTCTACATCCCACTTTTGTGAGTAGCAACTAGGGTTTTAAAAGCTTGCAAGCAGCCATTGAGATGCAACTCCGTGTCCAGAGCAAAGAATGAAGAAAACCAAGGACGCATGGAAACAATCAGTCCAAGGGACTAGAGGACCACGCCAACCTCAGCCTACATGACTAAGAGACCAGAAGAACTAGATGGTGCCCGACTACCACTGTCAACCACTTGGAAAGGGATCAGTGCAGGAGATCCTGGATAGAGTAGGAGAAAAATGTGGGACAAAACTCAGAATCATAAAAAAGGCCAGGTTTACTGGTATGATAGAGCCTGGTGAGACCACTGAGACTATGGCCCCTAGTTACCATTCAGGTCTGGAATTAAGCTCACTCCTGTGGCTTCCAGTCAAACAGTAGATAGGCTTATAGGGTGAACATTTACATAAGGTAGATACACTCCTTAGAATGATCAATCATAGGAGAACAGAAGGGCAGTATTTGCACAGGGTGGTAGCTGAGGGGGCAGGAATACATAGGAAAGATGGATACAAGGAAGAGGTAACTAGAGGGAGGAGGTGGGAAGAGAGCTATTACATTGTGGGGATGCAGTCAATGTCATGAAACAAAATGTGTATGAGCTGCTGTATGGAATATGAATTTGCTCTGTAAACTTTCACCCAAATCACAATAAAAATTTAAGAAACAAACAAAAAAAAAACTACCATAACATGGATGAACCTTGAAAGCAGCATGCTAAGTGAAAGAAGCCAGTGAGAAAAGGCTACATATATGATTCCATTTACATGAAGTATATAGAACAGACAAATCTATAGAGATAGAAGATAGTGGTTGCTTAGTGTTCTGGTTACCTAGTGCCACTCTGAGAGGAATATACCACAATTGGGATGGCCTTATCAAACAGGAGTTTATTCTCTCATGGTTTGGAGGCTTTAAGTCCAAGTTCAAAGTCCCAGGCTCCAGAAGCTGTGTGAAAGCCCCTTAACCTTGGGCTTCAGCTCTGGCTCTTGCTCCCGGCCCACTGAAGCTAGAGGCATCCCTTCACTCAGGCAGCTACTGGCTGCTGAGGCTAATAAGCCCAGGGTCGACAAAATAGCACAGTCCAAATGTTACCAAACCACTTGGCAGGCTATTAATTCAAGTCTACTGAAAGTCCCAAGGTCAGCAGAGCATGGCAGGCTGCTGAACAATGACACGGCTACATGCAGGATCCAAGCGTGCCATAAGCTAGAGATCATTCCCAAAGCTGCTGCTTATATACGGTAAGCAGATCACATCCATAAAGCATTTACTCAGCTGCTTGTGGTAGATCCCACCATGGAGCTGACTGCCAGTCTCATCATGGGGAATAACTACCACCAGCTGCCCAGCCACTCAACCAGGCCCAACGAAGTTGACATACAACTTTAACTAGCACACTTAGGGACTGGGGGATGGGAGGGTTGAAGGATGGGAAGTGATAGCTAAATGGTACAGGGTTTCTTCCTGAGGTAATAAAAATGTATACAATTGTCATGGTTGCACATATTGGAGATTATACTAAAAATTTAACTGTACACTTTAAATGTGAGATTGTATGGGGTAAATTACCTTTTAATAAAGGTGTTAATAAAAAAAAATCAATGTAAATCAACATACTAATGGCTAAAAAAAAATTATATGGTCATATCAATAGATACAGAAAAAACATTTGACAAAATTCAAGGCCTATTCATTAAAAAATCTCAGTAAACTAGGAATAGAGGAGAACTTCCTGAATCTAACAAGGGACATCAATGAAAAGCCTACAGGTAACATTCTACTTAATGATGTAAGAATGAATATTATATCTCCAAGGTCAAGAACAAAGCAAGGATGACAGCTTATGGTAGTTAAGGTTGTGTGTCAACTTGGCTGCGCCACAATTTTGAGTGGCTTGGCAGCTGGATGTAGTTATTCCCCATGATGAGATTGGATGTGGTGTAATCACCTCCATGGTGGAATCTGCTGTGAGTAGTTATCAGCTGAAGGGGAATTGCCTTCTGTGTGTGGCCTCCTTCCAGTATAGATGGAAAGGATCCTGCATTTGGTTCACGAGTGTTCATCTCCAGTTCCTAGGCTTGAACCAATGGCCTGTCATGTTGCCTGCCAATCTTGAGACTGTGCCATTTTACCTGACAATTTTGGGTTCATCAAATCAGCATCTAGCAGCTGCATGAGTTAGAAGAAGCCTCCAGCTTGCTCCAGTGGGTACCTGGAACAAGAAGTAGAGCTGAAGCCCAAGGTCAAGAGCCATTCACTTGTGGTATTTTTGTGATAGCAGCACTAGAGAACTAAGAGCAGTCTCTTACCACATCCATTCAGGATTTTACTGGAAATCCTAGCTAGTACAATAAGGCAAGAAAATAAATAAAATGGACACAGATTAGAAAAGAACAAGTAAAATTTATTTTATTTGCAGATACATGATCATCTATATAGAAAATCATAAGGAATATACAAGAGAAAAAAATACAGACCTAACAGATGAATTTAGCAACACAGAATACAAGGAAAATATACAAAAATCAATTACATTTCTACATACTACTAAAAATCACCACTCATCTGTCAGTTTATCAAACTGTGATGTTTTGGGTGTTGTTGTGAAGCTGGAGGCTATGTCACCAGTATTTCAAATACCAGCAGGGTCCCATGGTGGACAGGTTTCAGCAGAGCTTTCAGACTAAGATAGACTTGAAAGAAGGAAGGGGCCAACCATTTCTCAAAGAATTGGCCAGTAAAAACCTTATAAATAGCAGTGAAACACTGTCTGATGTATTACTGGAAAACTTTGTGAACAGCCCTGTGTTAGATTGGGTTCTCTAGAGAAACACAAAAACCAGCAAAATGTATATATATAT
>NW_006921877.1:1236191-1237673 GCF_000298275.1 Orycteropus afer afer
GAGAACCAATCTAGGAAGCCCATCCTTACGATTTTGTCTCTCTAGAACCACTCTCGGTACCAAATGTGTTAGATTGGGTTCTCTAGAGAAACACAAAAACCAGCAAAATGTATATATATATTTAGAGAGAGAGAGAGAGAGAGAGAAATTTATCTTAGGAAAATGGCTCACAAGCGTATAGAAGCCGACAGACAAGTCCAAGCCAAAAAGTCCGAGTCTCTGGAGGAGATGGGGCTTGCAGCTGCCTTGGCTTCCACAAGCACAGGGGAGCCAAGAGATTCAAGCTGGCATGCAGTACACTGGTTGTTGACTCCAACAAAAGACAAATCCAAGATCTCCAGACCGAGCGGTGGGCCACTCACTCACGGAAGTCTGTAGTTCGCACACCAGGGTTCTAACCCCTCAAGGAATGCGGCTCTTCCCAGAATGTTTCTGGATATCTTGGAAGCAGGCCACACCCCTAGGGAAACTCCCCTTGGGCAGACTGGCCACTCAGAACACAGTCATTTGATCCCATCATGGGAACAACCACTCAGAACTGGGGTCCAGCCAAGTTGACACACAGCTCCAACTATCACAAGCCCCTAAACAGTGCCAGATGAGCCCCTCAGGTCAGAATGCACTCAAAATATGACTGTGGAAGAGTTGCCTCCTCCGAGTTACCCTTAATGTCATGGATGGAGTAAAGCTGTTGGGACCTCCATTTGCTGATGGGGTTTGACTCAAAATGGGAAGAAAAAGGTGCAAACATCCATTAATAATTGGAACGTGGAATGTATAAAGTATGAATCCAGGAAAACTGGAAGTTGTCAAAAATGAAATGGAGCACATAAAGATCAATATCCTAGGCATTACTGAGCTGAAATGGACTGGGTTTGGCCATTTTGAATCGGACAACCGTATGATCTACTATGTCAGGAATAAAAAATTGAAGAGAAATGGTGTGGCATTCGTCATCACAAAGAATGTTTCAAGATCTATCCTAAATTACAGTGCTGTCAGTGATAGGATAATATCCATACACCTGCAAGGAAGACCAGTTAGTACTACTATTATTCAAATTTACACACCAACCACCAAACCCAAAGATGAGGAAACCGAAGAATTTATCAACTTCTGCAGTCCGAAATTGACCAAACATGCAATCAAGATGTATTGATTATTACTGGTGATTGGAATGCAAAAGTTGGAAACAAAGAAGAATCACCAGTAGTTGGAAAATATGGCCTTGGTGACAGAAATAATGCTGGAAATCACATGACAGAATTTTGCAAGACCACTGTATTCACTGCAAATACCTTTTCTTCAACAACATAAATGGCAGCCATACATGTGGACCTTGCCAGATGATTACTCAGGAATCAGGCTGACTACATCTGTGGAAAGAGGCAATGGAGAAACTCAGTATCTTCAGCCAAAATAAGGCCAGGAGCTTACTGTGGAAAAGACCATCAATTGCTCATATGGAAGTTCAACTTGAAG
>NW_006921877.1:1241838-1250239 GCF_000298275.1 Orycteropus afer afer
TGCTCTTCTGGCCTGCTGCTTTGGGCGTCCCTGAGTTGTCTCTCCTCACCTGTATCCCTTGGGCTTACTGCTCTTCTGTCCGGGTTCCTGGCTTTTATCCCCTTTCTCCTGCTTTCCCATCCTGCTGCTTTGGGCGGGCCTGAGTTTCCTCTCCTCACCTAATCCCTTCAGCTGATTGTTCTTCTCTCTGACTTCCTGGCTTTTAATCCCCTTTCTCCTGCTCTTCCCGCCTGCTGCTTTGAGCGTCCCTGAGTTGTCTCTCCTCCCTGTATCCCTGGGGCTGAGTGCTCTTCTGTCCAGGTTCCTGGCTTTTAATCCCCTCTCTCCTGCTCTTTTGGCCTGCTGCTTTGGGTGTCCCTGAGTTGTCTCTCCTCACCTGTAACCCTGGGGCTGAGCAAACAATCAATCTGTATGCTGAGCAAATAATCCGAGGAGCTGGACTGTATGAAGAAGAATGCAGCATCAGGATTGGAGGAAGAATCATTAACAACCTGTGATTAACAAGCAAGGTGACACAATCTTTCTTGCTGAAAGTGAAGATGACTTAAAGCATTTACTGATGAAGATTAAAGACTACAGTCTGCAGTATGGATTACACTTCAACATAAAGAAAACAAGAATCCTCACAAATGGGCCAATAAGCAGCATCACGATAAATGTAGAAAAGACTGAAGTTGTCAAAGATTTCATACTACTTGATTCCACAATCAACACCAATGGAACCAGCAGTCAAGACATCAGACATACTGCACTGGGCAAATCTGCTGCAAAAGACCTCTTTAAAGTGCTGAAGAGCATAGATGTCTCTTTGAAGACTGAGGTGTGCCTAACCCAAGCCATGGTATTTTCAATCGCTTCATATGCATGTCAAAGCTGGACAGTGAATAAAGAAGACCAAAGAAGAGTTGATGCTTGTAAGTTATGGTGCTGGCGAAGAATGCTGAAAGTGCCATGGACTGCCAGAAAAACAAACAAATCTGTCCTGGAAGAAGGGCACCTGAAATGCTGCTTGGAAGTGAGACTAGCCAGACTTTGTCTCACCTAGTTTGGTCATATTGTCAGAAGGGACCATTCCCTGGAGAAGGATATCACGCTTGATAAAGTGGAGGGTCCGTGAAAAAGAGGACGGCCCTCAACAAGATGGACTGACATGGTGGATGCAATAATGGGTTCAGGTATAGCAAGGATTCTGAGGCTGGCACAGGACTGTCTCATTCTGTTGTTGTACATAAGGTCGCCATGAGTCAGAGCTGACTCGATGGCATCAAACAACAATAACCAACAAACACTTCCCAACTGAAATTTAAAATTATCATTTATAAAAGCATCATAAATATTCAATACTTAGGGATAAATTTAACATAATAGATGCAAGAACTGTTTACTGAAAACTACAAAACATCACTGATAGAAATCACATAAGATTTAAAGAATTGGAGAGATGTTCATGGATCAGAAATCCACAAGATGGATTCACAAGATGTCAAGATGTCACAACTTCCAAAACTGATATATAAATTCAATGCAATTCCAGCAGGCTTTTGTGTAGCAACTGACAAACTGACTCTAAAGTTCATATGGAAATGCAGAGGATCTAGAATAGCCAAAACAATTCTGAAAAAGAATAAAGTGGAAAAATTCTAGTACCTGATTTCAAGATTTATTATAAAGCTACATTAATAAAAACAGGGTGATACTTGCATAAGAAAAGACTTACAAGCCAATGAAACAAAGGGTTCAGACTTACACATATTTGGTAAATTGATTTCTGAGAAATTCAAATGTTGCTGGAACAATTGGATAGCCATATGGGAAAAAATGAACCTTGGCTTTACCTCAACCCACATAAAAAGCCAATCCAAAATAGATCATAGACCTAAATGTAAGAGCTAAAACTATAAAATTTCTAGGAGAAAATATTTGTGACCTAGAAGAAGGCAAACATTTCTTAGATAGGACACAAAAAGCACAAATTATGAATGAAAAAAATGATAAATTGTATTTCACCAAAATAAAAATGTTCAAATTAATGGACTCCAGACTTGGAGCCATGGAGGCTGGATGAACCCCTGAAACTACTGCCCTGACATAATCTTTAAACCTTAAACCAAAAATATCTCCTGAAGTCATCTTAAAACCAAACAGTAGTTTACCTTAACTAGTAAAGAACGTTTAAAGTAGGAAAGGAGCTCTGGTGGCGTAGTACCTAAGGCAGTCGACTGCTAACCAGAAGGCTGGCGGTTCAAACCCACCAGCCACTCCTTGGAAGGAAGGTTGGGCAATCTACTTCCATGGTGATACTGCCTCGGAAACCCAAGGAGGGGTTGCTATGAGTCAGATCTGACTCGTTGGCAGTGAGTTTTTGTTTGTTTGTTTGTTTTAGTAAAGAATATCTGCCTTAAACATTGTGCTCTTTCAAGTTTTATGTATATGGGATCAGAGTGACAACAGCAACTCAAAAAATCGGACAAAAAACTCAGGGGCCAGTAAGTTTATGTTAACAGAGGAATTCAGAAAAGGAGAATGAGAATGGGTACAACCTGAAGAACGGAAGCAACATGACGGAATTGTACCTGGAGAAACTACTGAATTGGTGTACGTTTTGCTTCGTATATTCTCAACAGCAATAACAAAGTAAATAGAATTAAAAAAAATGTTTTCACTTCAAAAGAAACTTAAAAAATTAAAAGGCAAGCCACAGGAGGGAGGGATAGATCTTGAGGGGTACATGTATTGTCTTGCAAGGCACAGGCCTCTGCATCATCTTTAAGCAAGGGAAGAGTAGCCTTTAACAGGAAGAAGTGGGCACTTTTGCAGGCCACAGGAGAAATATTTGCAAAACATATCTCTAATAAAGGACGTACATGCTGAATACACAAAGAACACTTATAACCCAGAATAAGACAAACCACCAGGTATGTCCCACATCAGCCCTGGTCCTACTAGTGCAGCCATCTCAGCTTCTCAATGTAACCAGTGCCCTTCTTACCAGTATGTTCTTTATCACTTTGATAAATGGAGTACCCTTTGGGCTCTCTGATAGAACACAATCATCTGATGAGGTTTCTGGCTTTACACGGGACTCCAGCATGCCTACTTTGCTAAGCCTTTTGATACTCTCTTCCACCATATGCATAGCAGCACTGGTATTTCTACTTTAGTTAATGTGGGCCATGACTTCCTCCAAGCTTCCAGAAGTCATCCTATCAGAAAGTTAGCACTATCTCTTGGAGTCTTTGCCACAGTAATTATATCCTATATCCTGAGAGAATGCTCTCATGTCCATATACTCTCCCTTACAGAATTTTTCATCCTACCTTCCTTAATCTAAAACCCTCAGAATCCAATCCCACATGCCCTCTCCCATCTCCAGCCAAATACATGTTAGCTAAGTCCTGTAGTTTCTTCAAAGAACTTCTCTCCACAGGCTCAGAGAGCTTAGCTGGGTTCTGATGTGACTTAATCTTAGTTATTAGTCTGAAGGTGGAGAGGAGGAAGGGATAGATCTTGAGGGGTACATGTATTGTCTTGCAAGGCACAGGCCTCTGCATCATCTTTAAGCAAGGGAAGAGTAGCTTTTGGCACTTTTGTAGGCCTAAGGAATCGGGAGAATATGGGGATTTGTGGTAGTTCAATTTGTGTGTCAACTTGGCTGGGCCTGTTTGAATGGCTAGGCAGCTGGATGTAGTATTCCCCATGATGAGACTGGTAATCAACTCCATGGTGGAATCTACTGTGAGCAGCTGAGTAGCTGCCTTAGGGAATGTGGTCTGCTTCCTATATATAAGCAGAAGCCTTGGGGAATGGTCTCTAGCTTATGGCATACTTGGACCCTGCATGTAGTAGTGTTGTTCAGCAGCCTGCCATGCTCTGCTGACTTTGGGACTTACAGTGGACTTGAATTAATGGCCTTCTGTGCGATTTGGTAATATTGGGACTGTGCCTTTTTACTTGTCAACCTTAGGCTTGGCATCCTCAGCAGCCAGCAGCTGTCTGAGTGAAGAAAAGCCTCTAGCTTCAGTGGACTGGGAGCTGTAGACAGAGCTGAAGCCCAAGGCTGAGGGGCTTTCACCCAGCCCCTAGAGCTTGGCACTTTGAACTTGGACTTAAAGCCTCCAAATTGTAAGAATAAACACCTGTTTGTTTAAGCTATCCCATTTATGGTATATATTCTTGTCAGAGCAGCACTAGGTAACCAGAACAGGATTCAAGAATCCTATCTTTCCCGGTAGACATGCCAGAGTTGAGTTCAACTTTCTCTGGAGCTCTGCTACTCTTATCATTAAATACTGGATCTTATTTTCAGTTTGTTAGTCCTCTAGATGTAGGAGAAAGGAGCCCTGGTGACACAGTGGTTCAGCACTCAGCTGCTAACCAAAAGGCCATCAGTGGTTCATACCCACCAGGGGCTCCACAGGAGAAATATGTGGCACTCTGCTCTGTAAAGATTACAATGTTGGGAACCCTATGGAGCAGTTCTACTCTGTTCTGTAGGGTCTGAGAATACATGGCAAGAAAAGATGCAGGCTATAAGTCTCTTTATAAGTTGCTAAGGAGGCTTCAGGCTTTCACACTAAGCCTTTGTTGTTGCTGCTAGGTGCCCTCAAATGGATTCCTACTCACAGCGACGCTCCATACAACAGAACGAAACACTGCCCGATTCTGTGCCACCCTCACAATTGCTACTATGCTTGAGTCCATGGTTGCAGCCACTGTGTCAGTTCATCTCATTAAGGGTCTTCTTTTTTAGTGACCCTCTACTTTTCCAGGGACTGATCCCTCCTGGTAACATGACCAAAGTACATCAAAGGAAGTCTCACTAGCCTCGATTCTAAGGAACATTCTGGCTGCACTTCTTCCAAGACATATTTGTTTGTTCTCTGGCGGTCCATGGTATATTCAATATTCTTTGCCAACACCATAATTCAAAGTCATCAATTCTTTTTCAGTCTTACTTATTCTCCAGCTTTCCTGTGCATATTGTTGTTGTTGTTTGCCATTGAGTCAGACCCTGACTCATAGCGACCCCTCCTTGGGTTTCCAAGGTGGTATCACTATGGAAGTAGATTGCCCAACCTTCCTTCCAAGGAGTGGCATATTAGGCTACTGAAAATATTATGGCTTGGGTCAGGTGCACCTTAACCCTCAAAGTGACATTTTTGGTTTTGCATACTTTAAAGAGGGGATTTGCCCAATGCAATACATCATTTGATATTTTGACTGCTGCTTCCATGGGCAATGATTGTGGATCCATGAAAAAGGAAATCCTTGACAATTTTACTATTTTCTCAATTTATCATGATGTTGCTTATTGGTCCAATTGTGAAGATTTTTGTTTTATGTTGAGGTGTAATCTATACCGAAGGCTGTAGTCTTTAATGTTCATCAGTAAGTCCTCTTCACATTCAGTAAGCAAGGTTGTGTCATCTGTGTATCACAGATTATTAATGAGTCTTCCTCCAATCCTGATGCCACGTCCTTCTTCATATAGCCCGGCTTCTCAGATTATTTGCTCAGCATACAGATTGAATAAATATAGTGAAAGGATACAACCCTGAAACACACCTCTCCTGGTTCTAAGCCATGCATATTATCCCTTGTTCTGTTCAAATGACTGCCTCTTGGTCTATGTATAGGTTCCAATGTGCACAACTAAGTGTTCTAGAATTTTCCTTCTTCACAATGTAATCCATAATTTTTATGATCCACACAATCAAGTGTCTTTGCATAGTAAATAAAATGCAGGTAAATATCTTTCTGATATTCTCTGCTTTCAGGCCAAGATCCATCTGATATCAGCAATGACATCTTTCATTCCACGTTCTCTTCTGAATCAGGATTGAATTTTTGGCAGTTCCCTGTCAATATACTGTTGTAACTATTTTTGAATTATCTTCAGCAAAATTTTACTTGTGGTTGATATTAATGATATTGTTTGTTTGATAATTTCCACACTCTGTTGGACCATCTTTCTTTGGAATGGGCACATACATAGATCTCTTCCAATCAGTTGGCCAGGTAGCTGTCTTCAGAGTTTCTTGGCATAGACAAGTGAGTGTTTCCAGCACTGCATCCAATTTTTGAAACATCACAATAGTATTCTGTGAATTCCTAGACCTTGTTTTACACCAATGCCTTCTGTGAAGATTGGACTTCTTCCTTTAGTATATCATCAGTTCTTGATTGTATGCTACCCCTTGAAATAGCTGAAAGTTAACCAATTTTTTTTTAGTACAATGACTATGTATTCCTTCCTTCTTCTTTTGATGCTTCCCTTGTCCTTCAATATTCTGCCCATAGAATCCTTCAGTACTGCAACTCAAGGCTTGAATATTTCTTCAGTTCTTTCAGCTTGAGAAATGCTGAATGTGTTCTTCCCTTTTGGTTTTCTAAATCCAGGTCTTTGCACATTTCTTTGAAAAATGAAAAAGGGGTCCTCTCAAGCCATACTTTGAAATTTTCTGTTCAGCTCTTTTACTTCATCATTTCTTCCATTCACTTTAGTTACTCTATGTTCAAGAACAACTTTCAGACTATCTTTTGACACCTACTTTGGTATTTTTTTTTTTCTTTCCTGTCTTTTTAATGACTTTTTGCTTTCTTCATGTATAATGTCCTTGCCATCATCCCACAACACGTCTAAGCCTTAAATTGGTGATTAACCACCCTCAGCCATTCATATCTTGCTCCAGTGCAGTGACTGCCCCCAGCAACAGCCATCTAATTCCACTGTCTTTATAAATGCACAAACTTAATTTATACAGTAAAACCTGCGAAAGCCAGAATTTATATAAGGTGAAATCTGTCAAAGAAGGAAAACTCAAATATTTTTCACTAAGACAAGCGATAGAAAAGTAGAAAGACTGCACCTCGTCAAAGGCAGAAACTTGTGAGGCCCCAAAAAACAAGGCGGTTCCAATGAGTTCTGGCTCTCACAGGTTTCACTACATTGTATTCCCTTCCACCAGGATCCCACCCCAGTTCACCACTAGTAAAAGTTTTAACAATTGCTATCCATGCAAAGGGCTATCTATGCTCTACCTACCACCAGTGATGAGGTCCTCATTGCTAGCTGGCCAGCAGGTGATTCACCTTTAAAATCTCATTTTAGAATCTGCTTCCTAAGCACCACTGGCACCAACTGTCACCAGGGCAGGTTCCCTAGAAACCACACTCTGAGACACCTTTGAAAACAAGAAGTTTATTTGGTTGTGCTCTCAGAATTAACAACCATGAGGAAGTAAAGGCTACATGAGTGGGCAGCATGTGCTCTAGAGTGTCACTGCTCTGAAGAGTTGTCCCCCATTGAAGCAAGGGGTCCAGCTCCTTATACTCCTACACTGACCAGTCCTTAGATGCCTGCTGGCCCCAGGATGGGGACACAACCTTGGGTAACTTTTCAGTTAAGTTCCTAAAGGGTAACTCAGGTGAGAACTGTCAGCCACCAAAATTCTTGGTGGGGCGTGTGTGTGTGTGTGTGTGTGTGTGTGTGTTGGAATGAGTGTTTCAGTCCTGAAGGGGAGTATCTGGGTGGCACGTATTTAATTTATGTACCTTTAAACATGAGAAGTGGAATACATATATATATTTGAAACCTCATCTGAGAGAGCTCTCAATGACTTCTTCTCCCTTCTAGATGGCTTTGTGTGTGGTATGTCACAATCTGTTTACTATCAGAAGGGTCATCAGCTGAGGAAAAAAATCATACAGTGGCATGTTCCAAAGCCAAACAGGCATTGTGTTTGGATTTCATTATATATTTGTTATAGCCCTATTGAATGTATGTAATCAAGAATAATATATTGTGCATCTTGCCTTCTGCTTTAAGGGATGGACTTCATTTCTTTACACTCAATAAATGTTCCCAAAACATCTAGTTTAAGATCATGTGTGGAATAGTGATGGGGCCGGATATAACTTTGAGTGAAACATAGTTGGTACTCAAAAGTTTGTTGAATAAATGAATGTATTTTTCTCCTCATTTACAGTTGGAATGGTAGATTAACCACCCAGAGGTATGGAACTTAATATGTCATGTTACTGAACTGTCATCCAGTCTCTTTTTGTTCTTCAAGTTAAATAATTATAGTTCCTTTATTCAATCTTAGTTGACTGTTTCTCAGTTAAATGCTAACATTGATTCTTTTTTTTTTCCTTTTTTAAATTAATTAATTAATTTTTTATTGTGATTTGGGTGAAGGTTTACAGAGCAAATTCACTTTCCATACAGAGGTTCACATATATTTTGTCTCATGACATTGACCACAGTTTACCACAATGCAACAGCTCCCCTCCCACTTCCTCCCCACAGTTACCTCTTCCCTGTGTCCATCCCTCCATGCACTCCTGCCCCCTGAGCTATCTCCCTGTGCATAAACAGCCCTTCTTTCTCTGATGATTG
>NW_006921877.1:1250855-1251357 GCF_000298275.1 Orycteropus afer afer
CTCTACTATACACCTGGGAATTCTGATCATTCACATAAACTTGTAGGACCATTGTCTGCCAACCTTATGTATATTTTTGGATACACTCCCCATTTCATAGATATACCTAATAGTTCAGCCTGTCCACCCATCTGTCCACCCATATACCCATATTATCCTTCACTGACAATGAAGTACTGTATATATAAAAAAGGGTTCATATTTGTTGTCTGTACCTCCCATGTACCTCTATGTCTTTCTCATCTTCAGTGCCCCCATATTGCTCAGTCACATTTGGTACATTGCTCTTTTCACCCCTCTTCACCCAAATCAATGCTTATCTCTATCTATCTAACAGCGTTCCCTCCCCTTGCCTCCCACCCCTGGTAACCAACAAAGAAAATTTCCTTCTATAGATAAACCTTTCCTTAACTTTTAAAATAATGGATTAATACAGTATTTGTCCTTTTGTGATCGTCTTATTTCACTCAGCATAATGTCCTCCAAGTTCATCCACGTTATG
>NW_006921877.1:1253830-1316437 GCF_000298275.1 Orycteropus afer afer
CTGTCTCCTTTTTTGAAATTTTCATGCAAATTCTTCTGCTAGTTGGGGTTTAGTCCACTTCTATATCCTTCCCTTCAAGGCTTAGGGGTCCAGGATTATCTTCTGTGTCTGTGTTAATTAGTTTCCCTTTTCTTTGTTGAAGAGGGTCTGTGCAGTCTTTCTGCCTAGTCCGCCATCTTACCAGCGCAAACACCTTTTTTCCTAAATGCTAACATTGATTCTTGATACTTAAAAGGAAAGAAAAATACTGGCGTCACATTAGACTGGAAATCAGGAGAGTCAGCCCTCTGCCACTTGGTAATTTGTGGGTAAATTTCTTCATCTGTAAATAAAACTGGACTTGACGATCTCTAAAGTCATCTCACCACTCATCTGTCAGTGTGTCATACTGTGGTGGCTTGTGTATTGCTGTGATACTGAAAGCTCTACCACCAGTATTTCAAATACCAGCAGGTCGCCCATGGTAGACAGGTTTTGGTGGAGCTTCCAGACTAAGACAGATGAGGAAGAAAGACCTGGCAATCTACTTCTAAAAAAACTGGCCAGGGACTTCTTGTAAGATGGAGGAATAGACGGACAAGCCACACAGACCCTCCTCAACAAAGAAAAGAGAAACCACTTGACAGAGATATAGAATATAATCCTGGAGCCCTGAGCTTTGAAAGAAAGTACACAGAAGTGGATGAGGCACCAACTATTAGAAAAACCTGAACGAAAACAGTGAGTACAGAGACGTTCGGAGCAGTGGACTGTCAGCTACTCTGATGGGACCAACAGCCTGAATATTTCTAAGTGGTGTTGGGATCTTAGAATTGACCTAAAGATTGGCCCTGGTCACCAAGCACTGCAGGGACGACTGCATGGGTGACCTGTGACTAGGAAGGGAAAAAGCAAGGAGGGAGACAGCTTAAGCTGTAAACTTTCCGCTGTCTGGAGGGCACAGCCATTTTGATTATTTACACATGGCAGCCATTTTGGATATTTAAAGTGACCAAGGATGCAGCCATTTTGAATCTTTACAAGTGGCAACCATTTTGGATTTTAAAGTGACAGTATTCTCATTTAGATTCCAGGGACCTAAGAATAGGCTGTTTTCCAAGAACGGGAGGGACATATGAGAGGCTGACAACAGGAAAGGAGACAGGTATAAGTGCTGTCAACTAGCAAACAAGAGGACAACAGCATAGTACCCTGCTTGCGTAGATAACATATAAACAAAACAAAGAAAACTAAAATCGTGGGCAAGTCACTCCAATGTACAATCACCAATTAAATATAAACACGAAAACGTCACAATGCCTCGGAGACAACACAGCATCACAGTCCACACAAAGAAGCAAGATAAAGCAGGAGAAACAAGGGACCAGGATACAGACCCAAAACACATCCCTGATGAAGACACAGCATTGGAACTCCCTGATAAGTAATTCAAAAGAATTATATTTAGGTATCGTCAACAAATTGAGAGACAGATCAAGGAAAACACAGAGAAAACCCTAGAACAATTTTGAAAGACAATACAAGAACAAAATGACAAAATAAATGAAATATTAGAAATGATATAAAATCTACACACAGAAATCCAGAAGATGAATACTAAATTTTCAGAAACAGATAAGACATTGAATGGGCAAAGGAGTAGAATTGAATCAATGGAAGACAGAATTAGGGAGATTGAAGGCAAATACTTGAATACATCTTTGGAAAGGAATCAATCAGAAAAAAGATCAAAACAAAATGAAGAACATCTAAGGGATACCATCAAAAGGAATAATCTATGTGTAATCAGAATTCCAGAACAGAAAGAGACAAATAAAACCACAGAGAAAACTGTTGAAGATTTGTTGGAAGAGAATTTTCCTGGTATGATGAAAGATGAGAATATATCCATTCAG
The DNA here is from genome assembly GCF_000298275.1 of Orycteropus afer afer. Classification (NCBI taxonomy): domain Eukaryota; kingdom Metazoa; phylum Chordata; class Mammalia; order Tubulidentata; family Orycteropodidae; genus Orycteropus; species Orycteropus afer. Next base: position 1,255,726 of record NW_006921877.1, read on the forward strand.
GAAGTCCAACGAACCCCAAACAGGATAGACCCCCCCAAAAGAAAATCACCAAGACATATCATCATCAAACTCACCAAAATCAAAGACAAAGAAAGAATCATGAGAGCTGCATGGGAAAAACGAAAAGTTACCTACAAGGGGCAACCAATAAGATTAAGCTTGGATTTCTCGGCAGAAACTATGCAGGCAAGAAGACAATGGGATGGTATATATAACACCCTGAAAGAGAAAAATTTCCAACCAAGAATTATATACCTAGCAAAACTGTCCCTCAAATATGATGGTGAAATTAGGACATTTCCAGATAAGCAGAAATTAAGGGAATTTGTTAAAACCAGACCAACCTTACAAGAGATGCTAAAGGGCATCCTTTGGACAGAGAAGCAACAACAGCCAACAATAACTGACCATTAACACACATGATGACATAACCCAGAAACTAACTCAGCTATGGACGTATCCAAAGTAAAGAAGCCTACAAGGTTGTAAACAGGGAACCAGAGACACCAACCAACAAATGAGGACAACTACAAACCAAAAAGAGGGAAAAAACTGTGTCGTTACAGAACTTCTAGATGGTAGGGAAGTCAAGACAACTACAAGATAGAACAGACTATTCTAAACTTAGAAAGAAAACTATAAATCACAGGGTAACCTCAAAGAAAAATTATAAACTTCCACATCAAAATCAAAAAAAGGACCAGCACAAATACTGAGCAAATACTAAAACAATAGCAACGAAGGAAGTGATAACACGATTCATAAACAAAATGAGCTCAGCACAGAAAATTATATGGAACAAAGAAATCAACACCATGAAAAGTGCATAACAAAAATGACAGCAATAAATTCATATTTGCTGATAATTAATGCTATGCAGCACTAAAGAATAATGTAGAGTCTACAAAACACTGCATAATATGGATCAACTTGGAGGACATTATGGTAAGTGAAATAATTCAATCACAGAAGGACAAATATAGTATTAGTTCATTGCTGTGGAGGGTCAAGGGAAGGTTTATATATGGAGGGAAACTTTCTTTGTTGGTTGCCGGAGGTGGGAGGGGAGGAGAGGGACACTGCAAAAAAAATGCATTGACCCACGTCACTTTAGTTTTGTGTATTTTACTGTACATAAATTATATTTCAATAAAATGCATTAAAAAAAACAAAAAACTGGCCAAAGAAAACCTTATGAATTGCAGCGGATCACTGGCTGCAACTATGGGCTCAACCAGAGCAATGATTATGAGGCTGGCACGGGACCAGGCAGTGTTTCGTTCTGTTGTACTTAAGGTCCCTGTGAGTCAGAAACTACTCAATGGTCCCTAACAATAACAACAAGCCCATTCCTACCTTAAGAAATTCCATGATTCCCTCTGGCACCTTGTTTTCATTTCTCCAGAGAGATGGAGTCAGAAGCGTGGCTACTGAATGTCATGCTGGACCCTGAAGCAGCTTTCTCAAGAAATCTCCAGGTCTTAAAAGAAAAAAGAAAAAAAAGAAAAAGAAAAAGAAGTCTCCAGGTCTTCAGCCTCTTTTTTTTTTTTTGAAATTATGGTTTAGGTGAAAAGTTTACAGAGCAAATTAGTTTCCTATTCAACAATTTATACACATTTTGTTTCATAACATTAGTTGCAATTCTCAAACTAAACACTTTTAAATTTCAACATGCTGACTTACTCTTCATTTTAATCCCTTCTCCCCTTTCTCACCAGGGTAACCACACTTGTGATAGCTTCCCCAGTGACCATCTCTGTGCCAAATTAAAAGGGCCCTGATGAAATGATTCACTTCGGCTACTTCACTGAAACAATGGCTGCCGTCTACTGAGGGCCTACTATGGACCAGACGTTAGGTAAGGTGCCTGTGTGTGTAATGATAATCCTCACCACAAATATCCAAGGTACATTTTATCCTTCTTTATGGATGAAGAAACTCAACAACCCAAGGAAACAATGAGAATGGTTCAAGAGTGCTAAGCCTATTTTCTTTCAACAAGCATTTAGTGAGGGGCTGTTGTATGTAAAAAGGAGTTCTGGTTGCACAGTGGATAAGGCATTGGGCTGCTAACTAGCAAGTCAGCAGTTGAAACCCACCAGCCACTCTGCAGAAGGCAGATGGGAAAATCTACTTCCATAAAGAGTTACAGCCTCAGAAACTCAATGGGGGTCACTATGAGTTGGAATTGACTGGATGGCAGTAAGTTTGGTTTCTGGTTTATCATGTACAAAAGGAGCCCGAGTGGTACAATGGTTAAGCTCTTGGCTGCTAACTTGAAGGCTGGCAGTTTGAACCCACTCAGCAGCTCCACAGGAGTAAAGGGTACTCCATAACAGCACCCAAAATCATTTGTAAGCAAAGCACATTTGGTTCTTTTGCATTAAAGGAGAATTTTCCTTTGAGTGCCAAAAAATTCCCATGTATACATGTCCCTATGCACATGCCAGCCTGCTCCACGGAGATGTTTTTACAGACAGTATGTCAGCGTTCATAGAGCCCAGTCATCAATTACAATCAGATGTAATGTCTAGTACCAATTCCCTCTTTTTACAAATATGGAAACCAAAGTCCTAAGGGACTGTGTTAAAAGTCAGAAAGACTTCAGTAAGAACTTTCCCTGGAAAAAATAAGAATTACCCTTCCGATTTAATAATGGGGGAGACAGAGAATTAGATGGTAAATTAGCACCTATAATCCCATTCATCCATTAGCAGTCAGGTCAGCTCCCATAATTGCTACCTTGGGAAACATTTTCTGACCACCTCCTGGTCATACCCCTCACCCCACCACCAGTGCAAGTTAGGTATCCCTCCTCTGGGTGCCCATATGGCTTCTGTGTTTATCATTTCACTTTTTAAATTGTATAATATCTATATAGCTGTTTTCACTCACTAGACTATGAGCTTCTTGAGAAAAGAGTATGCCTTATTCCCAAAATTTAGCATCCTGAGCACCTAATATCCCTTAGTATTTGCTGAATAAATAAGTGAGTGAGTAAATTTATGGTCAATCTTAAAAGGTTTCTTTTAAGAAGGGAACGTCTACAGTGCTTATGAAACAACACTGCCCAGAGACAAGGCCTTGGATTTCGTAACTTCTGAAGAATCTTTCTAGTACAGTAATCTATACATCTGTGACTATTTCCTCACTCCCCTTCTCTTCTTCCTATTGACTCTCCTCCACTCAGACCTAAAATAGGCATTTTCCAAGTGGTGTGCTGAGCTCCCAGCCACACCCAGGAGAGGGCAGTAGAGGCTGGTCCAGTTTAGACTGAGAGTGCCCTGCTCTCTAGACTGCCCTTCCTTCCCAGCTCCTGAACAAGGCCGAAAGGGGAACAGCAACAGTGAAGGTGATCCTCACTGCAAGCCTACGGGAAAGGGACCTCTCCAATTTTGAGGAGGAGAAACCGAATACCTACAGAGGCTGCTCCAGGTCACTCAATGGCAAAGGTAGGCCTACCTCCAGCTCATGTATTTACTCTCTTGATATAGATAGATATAATCTGAGCAGCAATTCCAAGAAGCACCTAATTTTTTTAGCCTAAAAGTAAAATAGAGCAGAAGGGATGGAAAATGCCAGATCAATGAAGGCTCAAGCATCTCCCATTACACAAACTTACTTTTTTTTTTTTTAATTGTGATTTGGGTGAAAATTTACAGAGCAAATTCACTTTCCATACAGCAGTTCACATACACTTTGTCTCATGACATTGACTATAATTTACCCCAATGCAACAGCTCCCCTCTCACTTCCTCCTGATAATTAACTCTTTCCTATATCCATCCCTCCATGCACTCCTGCGCCCTGAGCTGTCTCCCTGTGCATAAACAGCCCTTCTTTCTCCAAGGAGTATATCTACCTCAGGTAAATGTTCAACTCATATGCCTGTCTTTTGTTTGGCAAGCTACAGGTGTGGGCTCAATTCCAGACCTGAAGGGCAGCTAGGGGCCATAGTCTCAGTGGTTCCACCAAGCTCTATCAGACCAACAAACCTGGCCCCCTCTTTTATTTTTTCCTCCAAATGATTTTGAGTTTTTTTCCACATTGTTCTCCCTCTCTATCAAGGATCTCCTACACAGATCTCCCTCTGAGTGGATGACAGTGGTAGCCAGGCACCATCTAGTTCTTCTGGTCTCATAGTTGTATAGGCTGCAGATCAGATGGTGTACCAGTCACTTTTGTTGTTGTTGTTATTTGCCATTGAGTCGGCCCTGACTCATAGCAACCCCTCCTTGGGTTTCCGAGGCAGTATCACCACAGAAGTAGGATTGCCCAATCTTCCTTCCGAGGAGTCACTAGGACTAATTATTTCCATGAATTTTTGGTTTTCTTCATTCTTCTTTGCTCTGGATGAGGAGAGATCCATCGTTGCATCTAGATGGCAGCTTGCAAGCTTTTAAGATCCCAGTCGCTATTCACCAAAGTAGGAAGTGGAACAATGTACACAAACCTACTCTTGACCCCACTGCTTCTTCTAAGTACTGTCCTACTTCCCATCTTCCTTTCATAGCTAAGTGCCTAGAAAGTAGTCTCCATAGGCAGTGTGCGTCCACTTCCACATTCTCATCTCCCAGTTGCTATTAAACCCACTGCAATCTCATTCTGTTCGCCCTGCCCCATCCAAACCACTCATATTAATGACTCAATTGAAAATTCAATAGATTTTTTAATCTAAAATTATCTCCCCATTTCTCCTATCCCTACCTATTTCCCCTCTGTATTCTCTTAGTATGTGGTTCTTTCATCCTTCAATTTGCCCAAGACAGAAACCTGGAGATCATTCTAGAATCTAAACCCTCGTTTGCTACTATAGCCCACTCAAATCAACAAGTCCTGTCAACTCCTCCTCCTAAATACATCTGGATTTTACCTCCTGTTCTCCATGCCACTGCATACAAGCTCTTATCCGGCTGTCCATCCACCAATTCAATCATTCAACAAGTGTAGGGGCTGGCCACTTAGTGACCTGGCAAAGCCTGCTCTCATTGGAGCTCAAATTCTTGAGAGTGACAGAATATAATGAGAAAATAAATAAGCAAAATAATACCAGACAGTGATAGGTATAAACCAGGGTGATGTGATGGAGAATGGCTGAGGGGAAAAAAATAATAATAATAATAGCAGAGGGAGGCTACCTCAGTTGGACAACTAGGAAAGAACTTGAGAAAGTGACAAGAAGCTTTCCAGGGCACTGTTGGCTGGCTACATACTCAGCTTCTCAGCATCCCTTACAGAGGTGGCCAATGAAGTGTTAAAGTCAATGGGGGTGAAGAGGGTGTTCTGGGGAAGCATTTGATTTCCTGAGAAGAACAAGTATCACTCGTACAGTCCCTTCCTACCCCTCCTTTGACCATAAGGGAAAGAGAAGAAGCCACAGAGATGTAAACCATGACCCAATGCTGGCAGCTGCCACCTCCACACTTGCTATGTGAGAAATTAAACCAAACCCATGGCCAGTGAGTCAATTCTGGCTCACAGCAACCCTAAAGGACAGAGTAGAACTGCCCCATGTGGTTTCCAAGACTGTAAATCTTTACAGAAGCAGACTGCCACATCTTTCTCCAGCAGAGCAGCTGGTGGGTTCAAACCACTGAATTCTTGGCCAGCAGTCAAGTGCTTAATCACTGTACCACCTATGTAAGAAAAGCAAACCCTATTTGTTTAAGCTTCTCTTAGCAAGCAAAGCTTCTTTTCAGCAGAGAGCAAACCAACTTGGATCACTAGCCATGTGAAGATCTAGGGAAGAGAAATCTAGGTAGGGTTCAAAGACCTTAAAATGGAAACTACGTTAACATGTTTGGGGAACAGAGAAAAGATGAGTGTGGCTGGAATACAGTGAGGTGGGAGGTCAAAGAATAGTAATGAGATAAAGTCTGGGAGGTGGAGTGCATGTTGCAAAGTTTTGCAGCCTGTGGAAGGCCATCTGGATTTTATTGCAAGTGCATAAGACACCATGGAAGGACTTTCAGCAGGGGAATGATATAATCTGATTTAGGATTTTTATAAAGGATCATTCTAGCTGTTATGTGGAGAATTGAATCAGGAGTATAGGTGAGGCAGACAGCTATCCCCTTTTCTCTTGACACTTGATACTCTAGAAGTTGAAAGAACTATATGTTCCTTTTCTCAGTCTCTGCTGAACTTAGGGTGGGTCACATGATCCTATTCTGGACTGTAGGGGTATATTTCCAGGAAAGTTTTTCTTTCCTTATGAAAGGGACAGACTCAGCTGGTAGGGCTCTGAACCCCCTCTCCCTGCTGGAATACAGAAATGGCACCTGCGAGTGCAGGTGCCTTTGCAGTCACGAGATGACAGGCAAAGGCTGGCTGAGACAGGAAGAACCTGGTCTGGATACTTCTCCGTATCATTAAACCTTGGAATCTTGCCCACTGCCAGACTTCTTTTTAGATGAGAAAAAGAGCTCCCCATTTGTTTCCAACCAAAACCTACTGCCATCAATTCGATTCTGACTCATTGTGATCCCACTGGGTTTCCAAGGTTGTAAGTCTGTGGTAGTTATGTTTGCATGTCAGCTTGGCTGGGCCTGGTTGAGTGGCTGGGCAGCTGGTGGTAGTTATTCCCCATGATGAGACTGGCAATCAACTCCAAAGTGGGATCTATCACAAGCAGCTGAGTAGCTGCCGTTGGGATGTGGTCTGCTTCTTGTATATAAGGAGAAGCCTTGGGAATGGTCTTTAGTTTATGGCACACTTGGACCCTGCATGTAGCCATGTTGTTGTCCTGCTGACCTTGGGACTTTCAATGGACTTGAATTAATGGCCTGCCGTGTGGTTTGGTAACATCGGAACTGTGCCTTTTTATTTGTCAACCTTGGGTTTGTCAGCCTCAGCACCTAGCAGCTGTCTAGGCGAAGAAATGCCTCTAGCTCCAGTGGGCTGGGGGCAGGAGGCAGAGCTGGACCCCAAGGTTGAAGGGGTTTCACCCAGCCCCTAGAGCCTGGCACTTTGAACTTGGACTTAAAGCCTCCAAACTGTAAGAGAATAAACTCCTGTTTGTTTAAGCCATCCCATTTGTGGTATATTCCTGTCAGAGTGGCACTAGGTAACCAGAACATAAGTCTTTACTGAAGTAGATTGCCTCAGCTTCCTCCCACAGAACAGCTGGTGGATTTGAACCGCCAACTTTTTGGTTAGCAGCCAAATGCCTTAACCACACCACCAGAGCTCCTTCCCTATTTGTTTAAACCACTGTAGATTAGTTTTCTGTTACCTGCAACTAAATGCATTCTCAACTGTTGTAGAGGCCGAGAGAGCCAGCAGAGAGACTGGTTGTTGTGAAGTGCCTGAAGTGGTGTAGGTGAGAGACAACGGTGGCTAGGATGATTGTGATTGTTTCCCTAGATCTTTCCATTTCTAGTCTTTAGCTTCCTTAAATGTCTTCCACACTATCTAAATGCAAATCTCTTCATGAACTACTCTTGGCTTAAAATTCTTCACTAGGTCTCCACTGCCTATAGGACAAAAATTTAGATTTGTATTTCTTCCGCCTAGCACACAGTGCTTTTTGCTTATGGGCCCCCATCTTCTTGTGTGGCATCTTCTTCCACTGCTCCACCTTGCCCCACCTACCATAAACACACACCTTACTGAGCACCTCCACGTGCCAGGCACTATGCATTCTTTCTCTCTCCTCCAAACAACCCTGAGGGGTAGTTACCACAAGTCTCCTTTTATAGATGAGGAACCCAATGCTTGAGGAAGTTAATTGACTTACCCAAGTGCAAGCACCTAATAAGTGGTGGATCGGGATTTAAATGCTGGTCTGATTTCAAAACAAATTAGAGATTTTTTTTTTTCTCACTTATCAACAAGCCTGGTGCTCAGACACCATCAGGGCCTGAGGATCTTCTGATCTTTCAGCACTTTAGCAGGTTGCCTTTCCCCTTCATGCTTGTCACTTCATAGTCTCAGGATGGCTGCTCAGCTCTGGACATCATATTCAGGTTCAAATCAGGAAGAACGGGGAAGCTAACCAGCTGAATCTGTGCTCTCTACTCCCCCCACCTTTTGTTTTTAAGAAAAGCAAATGCTTTCCTAGGAAAACACACACACACACACACACATTTGCATGGGTGCACCTAGCTGCAAGGAGGACTATCAGGGAATGTGATTGTTATGGTTGGCTCAGATCAACCACGGTCCACTACTTGGGGTTTGAGTCCACTGGTGCTCAAAACAAAACTGAGGTTCTGTTAGCAAGGAAGAAAGGGGGAGTGAGCATGGGCAGGTGACAAAGAGTCTGCTCCCTCCATCCTGCTCAGAAGTCCCTAAAGTCCCCTGATGACCCCACACCTCTCTCCCCACCTCCTCCCCACATCTGCCAGGCAAACTGTTTTTCACCCATCACATGCCTGACTCATTCCCCCAGGCAGACCTGGTGTGTTTTCTTCTATTGCCCTCTCTATTACATGCGTCCTTCCATCATGGGTGTAAAATTGCCACTGCAGAGATTCATGCCTTATAATGTGATTAGTCATTCAATTATGCATTTATGTTCTCCACTAATGCTTACTGAGAACTTGCTGTGTGCAGACACCTGCTAGGAGCTTGGGATTCAAAAATGAACGTGTTAGCTTTCCACATTTGGTCACTGCCCTCATGGAGTTTTCAATTTAATAAGTGAGCTATTCAGATAGACACTGAAAAGACTGCATGCTAAGGCCTAGGACAAGATGCTCTGGTGGTGCAGTATATAAGGCATCTGACTGGCAAGCAGAAGATTCAAACCCACCAGGCTCTCTGTGGAAGGAAGATGAGGCCATCTACTTCTGTAGATTTACAATCTTGGAAACCCAGTGGGGGTCACTGACTCAGAATCAACTCAATGGCAGTGGGTTTGTTTGTTTGTTTGTTTTAAGGCCTAGGATAGCAGAATAATGGGGATATGGGAGAGAAGCAGCCCAGCTCCTCAGATCATGAATCACCAGGTAGCAGGCACTGTCTTTATGTCTACCCTAGCACCTAGCAGTGTCTCACACAAAGCAGATACAGTAGGATTATGTGTTAAATTCACTCATTACTCAGGAAGGTGAGGCTTTGCAATGTACTTTAAATTCTCATGTGTATCAGGAACCCCCCAAGAATGAGCCACCATACTCTTGCAGTATTAAATCATGCTCTCAAGCATCTTGAAAAAACACCTTGCTGTTTCCCACACTGTTGTGGGTTTCTTCTCCCAGGAAAGGTTCTAAGAGTGTTTAATGTAATACTTCACAGCAGAGGTTCTTAGAGGAGATCCGTGTTTTTTGCTGAAGGCTTCATGTGATTTTCTAAACAGGACTACCTCACTGTCAGTACCAAAGCTGAGTGTGATTCCAAAAGCACTTAGAATAACTCCTCGGGTTCCTTTTCCATAGTTTATTTGGCATAGTTCTAATAGTCCTGTAGGTGCTCTGTTGTGCTGCCCTTTCAACTACTGCAGGTGATGGCAGCTGCAGACAAGGCAGGCAGAGACAAGGAAAATACAACCCCTGCTTTGCTCTGTGCTTCTGTTGCCATGGGGATGCTGACAAGTGACACAAAGGTGAGAGGTTCTTCATACAGTGGAGCCAGTGAGTTGTGAAGCCCAGAGAGGTAGAACATAAACATGTTAAGGCTACCAAGACTCATAGGCTGGGAAAGGACTTCATAAGGCTATCTAACCCATTCCCCTGCCTACTAGCTGAAAATCAAATGCATGGACAGCTTGCTCCTGAAAACCCTCAAGAATAAAGTCCACAACCTCTCTGAGTCACATGTCAGGCTCTGATTTCACAATAATCATGACCCTGGATGGGTTTTCTACATCTAATCTTGTTCTCTCTTGCTGTCCTTCCAGCCCAGTTCCTCTTATTATTGCTTCTATGAAATAAAAGTTAATCATCACCCTCCATATAATAACCCAGGAGGTAAGATAAGGAAAAATTCAAGTCACCACTGAAACGTGCATGCAGTTTGCTCCTGTACCACTGCACCCAGCCATGGTTCTCCCGGGGTCCCCATGCCTGCTCTTTGTGTCCTCCCAGCAGGCCACCCCGTCTTGGCTCTGGGAATGAGTGGGCTGGAGGGGTAGGTAATACATGGACCGTGTGTATACGTGCACTGACCTAGCTACGAGGCCACTGGGCCAGCACTACTGCATCACAGCCAGTCTAAGTGGGGACAGAGTGGCGCCCACCCATGAATGATGTCTTCCTCCTTCTGGGTGAAACAAAGCAGAGAGAAAGCAGGAAGGGTTGTTTTTAATGAATATCTTTAAAAGCCTTTGTGACTGCAGACAGTGCCCAAGGCAGCTTAGAAACCCACACTGATGGCAACAAGGCTCTCTTTCTTCCAGATGACCCTGCAAAACAGAGATGGCTCTGCTGAATTAGGAGGGTGGCTTTTTCCCACCTCACATTAAGAGAAAAATCCCAGCCTTCAAATTTGAGAAGCCTCCTGCCTGAAAAACATGTGATGGCCTTAATAGCATAGCTTGGTTTAAAGGCAAGGACAGCAGGAAAGCACCCAACCTACAATGCCAAGTGGGGGTGGGGGATATCATTGCTTTTACCTCTTCCAGAAGCAACAGGAAACCTCTCCCTCCCACCACTGAGGACATAAGGAAAAGGCCACCTGCAGAAACATTCTGGAAGTAAGGGCTTAGTACTAAATGCTCCCATCCTCATTTCCCTGTGGCTTTCTTTATCGCTGAACTTCTCCCATTGCCATGCTCTTAATCTACTTCACTAGGTTAAAAAAGATGTCTCTTACTGCTACTGACATGCTAGACAAACCCTTGGCCATTTTTCACAGTCCCCATTTCCCCCAAATAGTGTTGAGAAAACTAAACATCTGCTTTGAATTTCTCTCCACTGTGTCTGCTTGGCTTCTTCCACACCCTGGCCCAAGAAACCAATGCTTATTTTCACCAGAGTAAAAAAACCCCTGTCTCTAAGTGAGGTCAGCACCTACCCTGAGGCTGGATTCCTTCTGTTCTCTCCCAACAACTGAGCATCAGGATTTTACTAATTAAGTTGCTTTCTTTTCCTTAATTAGCTGCATGTGAATCTTGTTGGGAAGTTCTGGATCCGTGAAATAGTCTGGGGTAAGAATCAAAGAGAAGAAATCATCTAAACCCGAGGGAAAAACCCTGGGAGGGAGATGCTTACTCTGCTAAAAGTTAGGATGGCTTGGTCCTGGCAGGACTGTCACTGGTGGCTCTGCTTTACAATGTAATATGAGATGTTACAGCAAATCCTGTGGTCACTGTCCCTGCCTGAGCCACTCTGAGCCTGCCAGCTCAAGTGTTCCCAGCAAGGGCTTACACGGACAGCTCCATCCCCTCCACGTTGGCTGTGTGTCTCTTATTGACGCACATCGAGCATCAGAAGGCTGATGGGATTCTCTGGGTTTTCTGCTCCTGGCCCACCTTATAAAAGCCCAGAAAACTCACTGCCATCGAGTCGGTTTCAACTCACAGTGACTTCTCCTTGGATTTCCGAGGCAGTATCTCTGAGGAAGTAGAGTGCCCAATTTTCCTTCTGAGGAGCGGCTAGGGTCTGAACCACCAGCCTTCTGGTTAATAGTCAAATGCCTTAGGCACTACACCACCAGAGCTCCAGGGCTCCAAAAATGCCAAGATTATTCTTGCCTAAACTCTGCTCGTCACCTCCTGTCTCTGGGATATGACGCCCTCTCTGAGAGAAGAGCCAGGCTCTCACAGGAGGACAACAGAAGAGGGTTTTTATATACCCAGCATAACATCAATCAGAGGCAGCATCTGCTGTGGCAGCAAAGACGTACTTCGAACCAGTTAGAAATAGTTTGAGGACAAAACCAACTCCCAGGGCTGACCCAAAAACCCAAACCCACTGCCATCAAGTTGACTCTGACTCATTGTGATCTCATAGGATAGAGTAGAACTGTCCCATAGGCTGTAAATCTTTATGGAAGCATGCTGCCTCACTAGCCACCGACCTTTTGGTTAGCAGCCAAATGCTTTAAACACTGCACCACCAAAGTTCCTTCCCAGGGCTGACAGGATCCAAGAAATCATTCAACTTGGCCTCTTCCCTTCGACCCATCGACCTTAAGCCATATTGGGCAGTTGAGCCCACGAGAATCACCTAAGAAGCCTTTGAAACTATGGATGCTGGGCCCCAACCCCAGATTAATTAAATAAAGATCTCTGGGGGTGGGGCCTGGGCACAGGGCTTTTTTTAAAAAAAAAAAAAAAACTCCCCAGGTGATTCTAATGTGCAGCCGAGATTGTAAACTCGGCTTTAAGATTCCAGGGAAAGAATTGCCAAAATGTTCCTTTGGGAATCTCAAAATTCTTAACAATCCTCACCATTAGGAAGTTCTGCCTCATTTCTTATCTGTCCTCAATTTGAGAAAATAACAACAGAGGAAAGAGGCCTTCCGAACAAAGCTCCCTTAGGGGACACTGGATGAAATACCTAAGACGCTGCAGGGAGAATCCTGGGCTTGTCCGAGTCTAGACCCACAATAATACTTCCTGCACTGGTTTAATCAGATACCCCAAAATGATACTGCCTTACTTACCTGCAGCAAATTCTTGGATGTTGTCTGGTCTTTTCAAAAACATTTCTCTGGAAAACATAAAGGATAAGGATTGGAGGTAAAGTAAGCTTTAAGGCAAGCTGTGCTAATGCTGCGGGGTCTTGTGCTTTCAGGGAGCGGATTCATCTGAGATTCACCCATTTTGGGAGTCAATAAGCCAACAGGTTCCTAAAAAAGAACTTTTCATTCATGATATCGTTCAGCTCAGAATCTGAGGCACAGAGCCAAACACCCTTTATGAAAATAAATCTAGGTACTGCTCACTTCACAAAGCAGATGGGCTATAGCCCATCTGGGGTGGGGTTTATTGTTCATTCAACAAACATTTTCAAACTACCGGATACCAAGCTGGGGTGGGGGGAGGAGGAGGCAAAGATGACGAGAATGTTGTCTGGAACTCATGGGGCTCACATATGGTAAGGCAAAGATGCAATCCCACAGTCTTTGAGTACATTTAACCATGAATTCCTACAGGGGGGAAATACAGTAAACAATACACCAAGTTGGAAAGACAGTTGTTAATGGTCGTTGACCCTGTGGCATAGTGCATAGAGGCTGTGATAACACCCACAGCCCCACTACCAGTGGGGAGCTGAAAATATCTTTCATCAAATAGAGTCTCATGGTTTATAAAGTATGTTCACAAACAATGTCTCAGTTTACAAAAATGCTGTGGAACTACAATTATTATGCCCCCATTTCATATATGAAGAAACCATGTCCCCAAAAGGTTACTCATTTGCCCAAGTTCATGGAGACAGTCAATAAAGGAGAAAGGGTCCAGGTCTTGTGACTTCAAGGTCAGTGCTCTCTACAGTATTTTCTCTTGGGCAGTGGTCTGCCTTGCTCAGCCCCCAGTCCCCACCCCCCCAAAACTAGAAAAAAACCTCCCACTGCCCAGGATGCTGCTCCTCCTAACCTTCAAGAAGGCTGTCCTCCTTCTCCTCCAACTCAATTTGATAACTGCTGAGTGTGAGTTAGATGTAAGTCACTGCCCTAGATGGGATAGATGGGGGAGGGAGGAAGTAAAATATAGCCCTCTCCTCAAGGAATTTATAGTTAAGTAAAAAGGAATAGGTAAGTTCTCAAATGTTCAAAAGGCCAAGTAACCTAAGGTAAGTGCTAAAAAAAAAACAAAAAAAAATTCACTGTCATTAAGGTGATTGAGACTCATAGCAACCCCCATTGGGTTTCCAAGGTTGTAAATCTTTACAGAAGCAGATTGCCTCATCCTTCTTCCACAGAGCAGGTGATGGGTTCAAACCACCACCATTTTGGTTTGCAGCTAAATGCCTTAACCACTGCACCACCAGCACTCCCTGAATGCTAAAATTGGAGTATTAAATAGTGAACAGTTTGATGCACTGAACACTTATGACCAAAAACCAGACAAAATGTAGGATGACATCAAGAACATCAACCATGAAGAAAGCAAAAGGTCATTAAAAAACAGGAAAGGGAGAAAAGACCAAAATGGATGTGAGAAAAAACTTGCCCTTGAACAGAGAGTAGCTAAAGCAAATGGAAGAAATGACAAGATAAAAGAGCTGAATAGAAGATTTCAAAGAGCAGTTCGTGCAAAGCCAATTACCATAATGAAATGTGCAAAGACCGGGAGTTAGAAAAAAAAGGGAAGACCATGCTCAGCATTCCTCAAGCTGAAAGAACTGAAGAAAAAATTCAAGCTTTGAGTTGCAATACTGAAAGATCCTGTGGGCAAAATATTGAATGATGCAGGAAATATCAAAAGAAGATGGAGGGAATACACACCCACTGTACCAAAAAGAACTGGTTGATGCTCATCCATCCATTTCAGGAAACGGCATATGATCAAGAACCAATGGTACTGAAGGAAGAAGTCAAAGCTGCACTGAAGGAACTGGCGAAGAACAAGGCTCCAGAAATTGACAGAATACCCACTGAGATGTTTCAACAACAGATGCCCCGCTGGAGGCACACACTTGCCTACGCCAAGAAATTGGAAGAGAGCTACCTGGCCAACTGACTGGAAGAGATCCATATCTGTACCATTCCAAAGAAAGGTGATCCCACAGAATGTGGAAATTATCAAACAATATCATTAATATCACACACAAGTAAAATCTTGCTGAAGATAATTCAAAAATGGTTGCAGCAGTATATTGACAGAGAACTTTCAGAAATGCAAGCTGGATTCAGAAGAGGACATGGAACGAGGGCTATCATTGCTGATGTTAGATGGATCTTGGCTGAAAGCAAAGCATACCAGAAAGATGTTTACTTGCGTTATATTGACTATGCAAAAGCAGTCGTGTGTGTGGATCATAACAAATTATGAATAACCTTGAGAAGAATGGGCATTCCAGAACACTTAATTGTGCTCATGAGGGACCTATATATGGACCAGAAGGCTGTTGTTCAAACAGAAAAAGGGGATACTAAATGGTTTAAAATCAGGAAGAGGATGTGTCAGGGTTGTATCCTTTCACCATACTTATTCAATCCATATGCTGAGCAAATAATACGAGAAGCTGGACTATATGAAGAAGAGCATGGCATCAGGATTGGAGGAAGACTCATTAACTACCTGCAATATGCAGATGACACAACTTTGCTTGTTGAAAGTAAAGATGACTTACTAATGAAGATTAAAGACTACAGTCTGCAGTACAGATTGCATCTCAACATAAAGAAAACAAAAATCCTCACAATTGAGGATAAGCAGTGTCACGATAAATGGAAAAAGATTGAAGTTATTAAACATTTCCTATTACTTGGTTCCACAATCGACATCAACAGAAGGAACAGTCAAGATATCAGACAATGTATTGCACTGGGCAAATCTGCTGCAAAAGGCCTCTTTAAAGTCCTGAAGAGCAAAGATGTCTCTTTGAAGACTAAGGTGTGCCTAACCCAAGCCATGGTATTTGCAACCATATGCCTCATCTGCATGTGAAAGCTAGACAATGAATAAGGGGGACCGCAGAAAAGCTGATGCTTTTGAGTTGTGGTGTTGAGGAAGAATACTGAAAGTACTGTGGACTGCCAGAAGAACTAACAAATCTGTCCTGGAAGAAGTGCAGCCAGAGTGCTCCTTGGAAGCGAGAATGGCCAGATTTGGTCTCACCTACTTTGGTCATGTTGTCAGAAGGGACCATTCTCTGGAGAAGGATATCATTCTTGGTAAAGTGGAGGGTCAACACAAAAGCAGAAGACCCTCAAAGAGATGGACTGACACAGTAGCTGCAATGATGGGCTCAGGTATAATAAGGATTGTAAGGCTGGCACAGGACTGGGCAGTGTTTTGTTCTGTTGTACACACCAAGAGCCGGAACTAACTCAATAGCACCTAACACCAACAACAAATAGTGCTCTGGGAGATCAGAGAGACAGAGTAATTACTGAGAAGAGGACCCCAAAAACCTCCAAGCAACCAACATTTGAGAGGCCCTTTGAGATACACATGAAATTTCAAAAGGTAGGATGAGGGTTGAGGGACAAGAGCATCCCAAACACAGGGGAACAGCAAGAGCAAAGACCCAGAAATAAAAATGGGACAGTCCCTGCTCTACAGACTGTGAGCTCCTGAAGGGGAGGAACTGGGTGCTATCCACCTTTGTAGCCCCAGAGTCAAAGTGCATTCAGGAGCCCATCGTGGGGCTGCATAAGGTCTGTAGGATGAACAGTTCAGTCCATCTGGAGTATGTACTCAACATGTGTAGGAAACAGTGGAAAACAAAGGAGGCTCTCTTAGAGAGGGCCTTGGATGCCAAGGAGAGATGCTTACACTCAATTTAAAAAACAATGGCAATAGATAAATAAAGGGTGGAATGTTGTTGTTGTTATGTGCCCTCGAGTTGGACCAGACTCATAGCGACATAGCGACCCCTCCTTGGGTTTCCAAGGCAGTATCACTATGGAAGTAGATTGCCCTGTTTTCCTTCCGAGGAGTGGCTAGTGGGTTTCCGAGGCAGTATCACTATGGAAGTAGATTGCCCTGTCTTCCTTCAGAGGAGTGGCTGTTGTTGTTGTTGTTGTTATTTGCCGTCCAGTCAGACCCGACTCATAGCGACCCCTCCTTGGGTTTCCGAGGCAGTATCACTACGGAAGTAGGATTGCCCAACCTTCCTTCCGAGGAGTGGCTGGTGGGTTTGAACCTCCAGCCTTCTGGTTAGCAGTCAAGTGCCCTAGGCACTATGCTACCAGAGTGGGTTTGAACCGCCAGCCTTCTGGTTAGCAGTCAAGTGCCTTAGGCACTACGCTACCAGAGCTCCCAAAGGGTGGAACAGTCACACACAAAGGAGTCCTGGTGGTGCCGTGATTAAGTGCTTGGCTGGTAACAAAAAGGTTCAGCAGTTCAAACCCAGCAGCCGCTCCGTGGAAGAAAGATGAGGCAGTGTGCTTTTGTAAAGATTTACAGCCTTGGAAACACTATGGGGCAGTTCTACCCTGTCCTATAGGGTCACTATGAGTTGGAATCAACTGGATGACAATGGATTTTAAAGTCACACAAGGAGTCCTGGTGACGCAAAGGGTAAGCACTCAGCTGCTAACTGTAAAGTTGGTGACTCACACCCACTCAGTTGCTCCACGGCAGAAAGACCTGACAATCTGCTCCTGTAAAGATCACAACCTAAAACACCCCCTGGGGTGCTGCTACTCTGTCACATGGGGTCACAATGAGTCAGAATCAACTTGACAGCACCAAACAAGTCACACAATGCAATACCCTACAGCCATGAAAATGAAGGACCGACAAGATACTGCTGAGCAAAAGCCAAGCACAAAAGGGTACATATTGCAGGATTCCATGTAAGTCAACTACAAAAAGGCAAAACAAATCTATGATTAGAAGGCAGGCTACTGGTTACTATGGTTGGGGTAAGGGGCCACAAGGGGTCTGAGGTGCTGGTAATGTTCTATTTCTTGATCTGGATGTTGGTGCCATGTGTGTTTTCAGTCTGTGAAAATCCATCCAGCTTTATACATTCGATATGCTACTTTTCTGTACATAGGTTATATTTCAATCAAATATTGTTGTGTTTCATTTTTTAAAGGCAGGGTAGAGCCACTGAAGATTTTTCCAGCTGAGACATGAGATAATCAGTTATGATCACTGCTGTTATTTTTTGAAGATTCATCTGCCTAGTTATTTACAAAAACATCTACCAAAGCCTGTGTACAAGTTTACACTTTGCTGTCATAACCCCAGCCTAAAACCTGAGGTTTCTGGATGCCTAAAGGAAGTCTGTATCCTATTCTTTCAATTTTTCAGGTCCAAACTTCAAGGTACTAAGACTTCTGTGCACTATCCATGTGAATGTAGACTGGAGAGCTGTGGCTGAATGGCCATAAATCAGTACCCCCTAAAAACACCTACTGCCATGGAGTTGGTTGCAACTCAGAGTGACCCTATAGGACAACAGAGTAAAACTGCATAGGGTTTCCAAGCCTGTAAATCTTTATAGAAGCAGACTTCCTCATCTTTTTCCCACAGAATAGCTGGTAGGTTTGAACCACCGACCTTTTGGTTAGCAGCCGAATACAGTAGGATCTAAAAAGCCCAAGTGAGGCGCTCTCTCCTCGACAAGAACAGGGGACAGCTCAGACCTCCCCATGGTTTGGGGGGAGTCCAGAGCAGAGACCTGCACAACTGGCAAGGTTCAGTGTGCTGCCCAGGATCCTGCCTCCTCTTCTTCCCATTCTCTTGCCTCATAGAAAGCACCAACTGAAGCAGCCAGTGAGTGGCAGACTCTGGTCCATCCTGATACCACCCACAGGAAACAACAGTAACACACACACAAAATGAACACAAATCCTCAAACACTTCCTCCTCCATTACCCACATCCCAGAAAGAGAAAGGCCTGAAAGGGGCAAGGGGGATTGATTTCCAGTAGGACAGCTCCAGGGGCAGCAAAACGAAAGGGCTGGTAGCCTACCTGGCCTATGGGAGGGGGATGATAAGGAAGGGAAGGGAGGCTGGCAGCCAGGCCCAGGACACTCAGCCTCCTCCTGGAAACTGTTTGTTCCTGGACAAACAGATGCAGGGCCTTCCCTGACATGTGACTAACACAACACCCTCTTCACTCACCACACCCAAGTGTACTAATCCTTTTGTGTGCAAACAATGCAGACACTGATTTAATTCAGGCTTTTTAAACTTCTCTCCCCAGTCTCTCTGCAGGAATCACTCAGAACTTGGATTACAAGGTGTCATCCAGGAGAGACATGGTATCATCCTTTATTTCCATTTACAAGATCCAAAAAGTGATGGCTTGATCCCCAGGTCTCATAGTGGCAGAGGACCCCTATACTGTCTTTCATGCCTTATTAGCCCTTGCCCCAGAACACCCAACCTTCAGAGTAACTGGATCCAACTTTCAGTTTTCCCTCTTTACTTCCCCAATCTGCCCTCTGAGAAACTATTGCCACTCAGAGAAACATAAAGAAGAGTGAGATCCAGGAAAAGCAAAGGGAGTAAAACAAGACAACCCTCTCCAAATCTACTTTTAAGAAGACAAAGGAGATACCCACTTCTGTGTTCCCCAGCAAACTGGTCTGTGGACCATGCTTGTACAGCATAGCGCAGTGGGAAAACCAGAAGTTAGATCCTGGTTCAGCAATTTGGGGAAGTTATTTCACCTCTTTGATCTTCACTTTTCTCACCTGTAAAATGGAAATGATAATCAGCTACTTTTTGTAGAGCTGCTGGGAGGATAAGCACAAGGGTACCAAGGTGCTACACCCTGGGTGGGCACTGAGAACACAAGCAGAACTCCATCACCCTGGAGACTTTGGTCCAGTGGGAGAAATGCGAGACTGACAGTGCAGTTATATATGCTGTGATATTATAATACAGTGTGATGACTGCTAATCTAGGGTATCCACATAGTACCGGGAAATGGAAGTCATTATTACCTAAATCTTACCTAAGAAGCTCTGTTGGCATAGTGGAGTAATGCATTTGGCTGCTAACCAGAAGGCTGATGGTTCAAACCTACCAGCGGCTCCATGGGAGAAAGATAAGGCAATCTACTTCCGTAAAGATTTACAGCCTTGGAAATGCAATAGGGGTCACTATGAGTCAGAACCAACTAGACAGTGGTGGGTTTGGTGTTTGGTTTATTTATCCACAGCCAAATCATATTTGAGATAGCTCTATTGTTTTCATCCATTGCTGCACCCAGACTTTTCCCCACCCCTTTTCAGTTATTTGCCTTTCAGTCCAATATTCCTTTCAAACAAATGCCAGGGTAGAAAGCAGTGTGGAGGAAGGAAAGAACAGATTCAAGAGATGGCGGAAAATGGTCTTCTTTCTTCCAAGACTCACAGGGAGTAGCTTCCAACCTGGGAGTCATCCTACACAATGATTCTCAAGAAGGGAAGGACCAGGCATCTGAATTTCTTTTTAAAGTTTTACTGGTGACCCAGGAGCTTCAGTAGCATAGTGCCTAAGGCACTTGACTGCTAACCCAGAAGGCTGGCGGTTCAAGCCCATCAGCCACTCCTCGGAAGGAAGGTTGGGCAATCTACTTCCGAGTGATACTGCCTCGGCAACCCAAGAAGGGGTCACTATAAGTCAGTCCGACTCGATGGCAAATAACAACAACACTAGTGACCCTGTTAAGCTCTAGTTGAGAATGGTGTTCTAAATCCAATGTTTGCCTGTTGGGTTTCTCGATTACCAAATTTCCTCTTATAGGTGTCGTACGGTATGTATCTACCCTTAAACTGAAGGAGTATTTTTTGCAGAATTAAGAAATAACTGAAGGAAACCTCTACAGATAACCAAAGAAAATCCTGGGTGTCACAAATCCCAGAGTGGGGGGAAAAAAAAATATGGTATTTTCTAACTTTCATACCTTAAAGGAAGAGAAAGGGAATGTATATTTAAAGAAAACAGGGGTCACTCATCTATACCCAAGAAGATTTGGTAAAAGTTCCACCAGTTGCCCAAGGCCAGACTGGAAAACCACCTACCTGAAGAAACCACTTAGAAGCAGCTCCACCTCTTTGTGGATCCTTAGGTATTTTTCGTTAGCAATCCGAGTCTGAATCTGGGGGCAAGAGCAAAGGGCTATTTTCCATTAGGGACAGTCGGGGTTCATGCGCTGAACGTGTGAAGGGTTAGAGAAAACACCATCGAATTTAACCCAGATCTTTTCCCAGGATCCTTAAAATTGTAAGCTGCCCATTTTATAAACCTCTTGCTGTTCCAGGGCTATAAAACTAGGGTCCCACACGGTAGGATCCCGACCATCGGGAAGTTCTTGTTTGTATTAATTTCATGTACCCGCCGGGGCGTTCGGCCCATTTCCTTGGCCAGATCTCTGCTTTAGTTCTTCCATTTTCAGGAGCCCGCCGGGTTCTGTTCAGAGGGCCAGAGGCCCAGAAGCCCAGTGGCGGGTCCCCAGGGTCTTCCTCGATCCCTCCGCCCCTTGATCTGGTAACAGGTTCCTGCTCCCTTTTCTGAGGGGCCCTCCTCCCAGTCAAGGTGCTTTTGTCCTGGAGGAGCTGCACTCTAAGGGCTTCACCCACCTTGAAGTTGCGCAGCTGCTCCAACTGCGCAGGGCTAAGCAACCCGGGCTCGGGCCCCAGCAGCTCGCACCGCTGCAACGCCATCTTGTCGCGGTCGTCAAGGCGACGGGCCGCGCGGACGGCGAGGCCCCGCCCCCGGGCCCGCCCCGCCTCGAGCGGGCCTTCTTAGGTCCGCGAAGGGGGAGCGTTGTTCAGACGTCTCTGAAGCCAAGTAGTACTCTCTGGAGGGTGTCCAAAGGCTCTCCTTTTCCAGATTCGAGGGCTAAGAAAAAAATTATTTGAGGTTGGTGGGATCAAGAAGGACTCATTCCACATACAATCAATCTAGACTTATTCAAAAATTTGTAAGTACGTGTGTCCCATATTCAAACGAAGATAAAATTAAATACTGCCCTGGTCTGCCCACAGGCCCAGTGGCCCAAATACTCATGTGTGTGAGTGAGAGAGCCTACTTTTATTTCCTTAACTACATATTAGTATTCACTGTTGCATATTTTAAAGAGCTCTGGTAGCATAGTGCCTAAGGCATTTGACTGCTAACCAGAAGGCTGGTAGCTCAAACCCACCAGCCACTAATTGGAAGGAAGGTTGGGCAATCTCCTTCCATAGTGATACCACCTGGGAAACCCAAGGAGGGGTCTCTATGAGTAGGGTTGGACTGGATGGCAGTGAGTTTATTGCGTATTTTGTTGGTCCGGCTTTCCTTGCCATTTGAGGTAGAGGCCTCTAGAGGGCAGGGAGGTTATCATCTCTTTGTACACTCGCAGAGGTTCTGTTGCAGATGTATCCAATTAGAGGCTAGTATTTGGTGACTATCCACTCTGCCCACACATACCACAACCACATTTTGCCTTTTCTGGAAAATGTCAGTTATTCAACAAGAGAGCGTCCTAAGGTAAGGTCTCCAGAATCTGGTTCCTGACTCTCCCATTTGGGTGACAGCTGGAGGAAGCCAGTACTGGGGAAAGAGAATCCAGGGTTCTTCTCTTCCCACCAGCACAGAAGCCAAACACCATCTGCCCTGTAGACACTTAACATTGAAATCTTGTGTTTTAAAACACAACACGAAAGCACCCCATAGGCTGTAGTGAGCTTAATTCTGTAAAGGAAGGGATGTTCTCCAACTAAAGATGCTGTAAAGACCTGGTGAACGTTCTTCCAGAAGTTTCCCCTTTTGGATTGACTTTGTCTCTTTTTTTTATTTTTTCAATTTTTATTGTGATTTGGGTGAAAGTTTACAGAGCAAATTGGTTTTCCATACAGCAGTTCACAGTATACTTTGTCTCATGACATTGACTGCAATTTCCCACAATGCAACAGCTCTCTTCCCACTTCCTCCTGATAGCCACCTCTTACCTGTGTCCTTCCCTCTCATGCACTTCTGCCCCCACCCTGAACTGTCTAACTGTGCATACACAGCCCTTCTGTTCTCCCATGATTGATCTCTCCAAGGAGTGTATCTACCTAATGTAAATGTTCAGCTCATATGCCTATCTTTTGTTTGGCTGGAAGCCACAGGAGGGGGTTCAATTCTGGGCCTGATGGGCAGCTAGGTGCCATAGTCTCAGTGGTTCCATCAGGTTCTATCAGACCAGCAAACCTGGTCCCTTTATTTTATTTTTATGATTTTGAGTTTTGTTCCACATTGTTCTCCCACTCTATCCAGGATCTCCGACAGAGATCCCCCTCCAAGTGGTTGACAGTAGTAGCTGGAAACCATCCGGTTCTTCTGGTCTCATGGTCGTATAGGTTGAAGATTGCATGGTGTACCAGTCCCTTGGACTAATTGTTTCCATGTGTCTTTGGTTTTCCTTCATTCTGCTTTGCTCTGGACAAGGAGAGACCCATTGTTGCATCTAGATGGCTGCTTGCAGGCTTTCAGATCCCAGTCGCTACTCACCAAAGTAGGATGTGGAACACTGTTTTTGTGTAATATGTTATGCCAGTTGAGGTTGATGTCCCCTGCAACCATGGTGGGTTGACTTTCTCTTGTAGGTTCATTTTGTTTTCACCCTGGACATCTAATAGATTCTAAATTATTTTTCCCACTCCTGAATGAAGGAGCTCTGGTGGTGTAGTAGTGAATAAGGCATTTGGCTGCTAACCAGAAGTTCAGTGGTATAAACCACCAGCCGCCCAGCGAAAGGAAGATGGGGCGATTTACTTTTATAATGATTTACAGCCTCGGATGCCCAATGGGGGTCTCTATGAGTTGGAATTGACTTGATGGCAGTGAGTTTGGTTTGGTTTTTTTGTTTGTTTTTGAATGAGTAGGGGAGGAGGAAAGGAGTTGGACTTCAAGATTTGTTCTTCTGGTATCTAATTAAGAAGGAAAAGTCAAACATAAAGCCAGAGAGCTAAAAATAGCTGCCCAGAGAGGACAGGAACTTGTGTGTCAGTACACACGTGCTGAGCTTCTACACCCACAGAGATGGGCCCAGCAGAGGCCTTCCAGGAGGAGGGAGAAGAGAATCCAAAAGGGAGGGAGGAGTTTTCTTTTCAGATTTGTGAACAACTGCCCCAAGGGGCAAGGAAATAGCACAAGGAACAGGCTCAGCAGTAGGCCATGGCCTTAGAAGGGTCTCTCTGTGGTCTGCCTATATCCTTCTCAGCAAAGACTGAAAGAGAAAAAAAAAGAAAGAAATGAAAATGTGGCAGTTGCCAAGCCAGCGAAAACCACAAGAAGTAAATTAGGTAGCAAGATAGGATACGAGCCCCTTTACAAGACCCTACTGAGGTTGATAATCATTTGTCTGGTTTTTAGGAGTTCTGGTGATGTAGTGCCTAAGGCATTTGACTGCTAACCAGAAGGTTGGCAGTTCAAACCCACCAGCCATTTTATGGAAGGAAGAGTGGGCAATCTACTTCTGTAAAGATTTACTGTCTTAGAAACCCAAAGGGGGTCTCTATGAGTGGGAACTGACTCAATGGCAGTGAGTTTGGGTTTTTGTTTTTTGTTTTTTTTTTTGAGAGTATTAGAGTGAGAGGAAGATAAGTTGCTGACAGAAGTGATTGTTGTCAGCCAGGAGCAGAAGTCAACCAGAGGTGGTTGTTCCTGTTGCATAAGACCAGTGTCTTCCCACCCCCACCTCCAGAGAAGCTAGTGATGAAACCACTAGAGCTGCACTGTCCAATATGATCACTGTGAGTAACTTGTGGCTATTGAGATATGAGTTGAGATGTACTGTAACTGTAAAATAGACATTGGATTTTTGAAGACTTAGTACGAAAAAAAATAATGCAAAATATCTCATTAATGGGAGCACTGGTGGCATAGTGCCTAAGGCATTTGACTGCTAACCAGAAGGCTGGAAGTTCAAACCCACCAGCCATTCCTCAGAAGGAAGATTGGGCAATCTTCTGTAGTGATACCGCCTTGGAAACCCAAGGAGGGGTTGCTATGAGTCAGATCTGACTCTACAGCAGTGAGTTTGGTTTTTGGTTTATCTCATTAATAATTTTTATATTGATTATATGTTGATAGATTTTGGGTATAATCAGGTTAAATAAAATATATTATTAAAATTCATTTCACTTATGTCTTTTTACTTTTCTAATGTGGCTTCTAGAGATTTTGAAATTATATATGTGGCTCACATCATATTTCTATTAGATGGCTCTGGTCTGGACTAGCAAACCTACACACACACACGTGATTATTTGTACACTATTCTTTCCACTCTCCCCATCCCATGCAAGAAATGACTTACTTCCTCATTCTACAATTCTGTTTTCTTCTTGTGCTTTGAGAGTCAATCAGATGTTGCTTGGCCCAAATACCCATGTATGTGAGTGAGAGAGGATACTTTACTTTTTTAACTACATCTTAGTATTCACTATTGCATATTTTCCTGGCCAGGCTTACCTGGCTACTTGAGGTAGAAGCCTCTAGAGGGCAGGGAGGTTATCAGTTCTTTGTACACTCTCAGAGGCTCTGTTGCAGATATATCCAGTTAACGAGGCTAGTATTTGATGGCTATCCACCCTGCCCACACATATCACAACCACATTTTGCCTTTTCTGGAAAATATACCAGTTATTCAACATTTCTCATTTCCAGGAGTAGAGCTCTCCCATTATAAAGTCAATATTCTTTTATGTAGGGCTGCTTAGCCTTGGGTGCAAAGGAAAAAGAAAAAGGGTAAATTTGGAGGTAGTAGGCAGAGAAAGTACGTTGGAAGAACTAGGGCTTGGAAGTCCCCTTTCCTCCTGGAGAAAAACTTGCCAGCATGGGCCTCTGAGTCATCGAGTTGTTTTTTCCATCTTCATCTCACAGGGCTCCCATCCTCCATGGTCTGAAAAATTATCAGAGATGTGCTGCAGTCACCCAGCAAGGAGTATCTCATGAGAACTCCCACCTCCTCTTCCCTAAACCCTACCTCTCTCTCTCCTTAGATTAAAACCTTCAATCCAGAGACCTTGAGCTAAACAAGGGGTTGGAGGCATTTTGCTGCCTACAGCTGTCTCCCCAATTACTGACTGGGAGGAGGAGCAAGAGGGAGTTCATTATAATTCATTTTTGTAAATGCTTAATATTTCAATTAATATGATTAGCCCAAGCCTGAATGAGCACCAGGGCGGCAGATCTGCTGACAAGACACACAGTAATGAGATCAAAAGGGCAACGGGGTCTTCCTAGGCTCCTTCCTCAGAGGGCGTGATCTGTTTAGCATCTCCATAAATACCATATTCAGATTAGAAGATAAGAAAAGGAGTCGTGGGGGTGGGGTAGGTGAGTGGAAAATTGCTTCCAGATGTGTTCACACTTCTTGATCCCCTGGCTCTGCCCTCACATCTTCCCGCCACCCAGCACTAAGTCCTCTCTAACTTCTGCCTCCACCTATTTAAGGGAAACTTACTGGAAGGACCTGGCACGCATACAGTGATGGGTAATGGGAGTCTACACACACTCACACACACACACACACACATACACACATTGAAACATACACACATGCCAGAATGTGGCTCCAGGCTACAGAAATGTTATCTAAGGATGGAAGGAATGTGGTCAACAAGGAATCGAGCCATAAAAAGGACTCTCTCAGGGCTCAAATGAAGACACAAGAGGAAGAAAATCCAGGCATAACCACCCCTCTCCCCATTCCCAGGAGGACCATCTGGTGTAGGAGTTAAACAGTGTGGACTCAGGAGCCAGACTGCCTGGGCTCCATCTTCAGCTGAACCTCTTACTAGCTGCATGACCTCAAGCAAGTTGTTTAATCTCTCTGTGACTTGGTTTCCTAGTCTTTATTTGAATTGACTTCATAAGGTTGTGGTGAGGGTTAAATGAGTTAGTAAATATAAAACACTTGGAACAACGCCTAGGACACCATAAGTACCACGTAAGTGCTGGCTGATACTGTTCTTTCTTTTCTCTTCCAGAAGAGGCACCTGTCTGCCATGATAGCTTAAGGATGACCAGTTGGGACATATTTCACAGATGCCAGTGCCACTGTGGAGACATCAGCTTCACTCTGGGGTGAAGGAGGGAATGATAGGGAACCTCAATTGGTGAGCACTTTATAGAAGACTAGGGATGCAGCTGTTGAGGAGTTTTGATGATAATCATGCATGGGGGTGGGGCACACATGGGCCCAGTGCATGGAGGGCTCAAGCTCCCTCAGGTTATGGAGCAGACAAGATCATCCAAAGTTTAGGGGAATGTTGTTATGTTATGTGCCGTTGAGTCGGCCCTGACTCATAGCAACCCCTCCTTGGGTTGCCGAGGCAGTATCACTACAGGAAGTAGATTGCCCAACCTTCCTTCAAGGAGTGGCTGGTGGGTTTGAACCGCCAGCCTTCTGGTTAGCAGGCAAGTGCCTTAGGCACTATGCTACCAGAGCTCCTGTTTAGGGGAATAGGGCCCCCCCAAACTTACTTCCTCCACCTTTCTTTGCTATCTGACTTAGAGAGCCCCATTCAAAGAACTCAATCAAAGGGAGACGCAAAAGAGAGAGTAATTGGGTTTCCTTTGCCCTAAAGGGGAGCTTGACAGCTGTGGTTATTCCCAAGAAAGGAGTTAGGAAGCCTACTCTTGTCAGAGGTTCTTTGCATGAGCTGTTTATTCCAGAAATACTTGTGAAGCACCTACTAGGAATGAGCAAGACACTGTGCTAGACACTGAACGATGAAGTCCTGAATTAAACGTCCTGGTCTTCAAGGAGCTTACAAGCGAGACATTCGCGCCACCGTTGCCACCTCCCTGCCCACGCATTTATACACACAAACTCTCCAGAAGGAGAGAGGGGGGAGCTGGCAAATGCCAGAAAGCTTTCATTTTTCTTGGTTCCTTTTCTGGAAAATATACAGTTCCCCTCTGCACTCACCTCACCCTCCTCTCTCCTCCCCACCCCCTTCCCGTTTTTTTTTCCTCTCTGGGTCTCTTCTGCCCATTCCCCTCAGTCTCTGCGACCTGCTTCCCTCCTCATCTACCCCGTTTCCTTCCCCTCAACCTGCCCATCTGCTTTTATTCCATTCTCTCTCCCTCACTTTCTTTCCTTGGCTCCCCACTCTCCAGGTCCCCAGATACCGGGCTCCCCTCTCCTCCCCCCTGCTCCCCTCTCCTGGGTCTTCTCTTCCAGCACCGGGGACAGCTCCAGCCCCCGGAACAATGGACCCCACCTTAGGGCTCCTCTATAAATTCTCCATCTTAATGCCTTGCCCAACTCCTGATTGGGGAGTAAGATGGGGGAAGGGTTATTATCAACAGGACCAGCTGCTCTTCTGGGGGTGGGAAGGGAGTCAGGGAGGATGGAGATAGAAAGAGGGCGTGGCTCTTGCCTGGATTGTGCGTCCCTCTCCAGGGTAGAGAATTTGTATGCCACCCCTGAGACTGACATCACTGATGTCAGGGGAAAGGAGGTGGGAGTGGGGAGAGGGGTGTGGAGGGGGGAGGTTTTTGTTGAGGAGAGCGCGGCCAGAGAGCAGAGCTCCGGGACCCAGGTGACCGGGAAAGCAGGCAGCCCCAGCCGCGGGAGCATCCAGCAACAGCCCAGGCCCGGGGTGGGGGTGGGAGGGGGGCTGAGGGGAGGACCTGAAGGGGGGCAGCAGGGCAGAAGGGACCCCCGGAGCCCTGCCGCCATCAGAGATCAAGCATCTGGCATCAGGGATCTTCGGACCCAGCAGAAGGATCAGCCACAGGGGAGGTGTCCTCCAGGGGAAGCCAACGAGAGATCCACCTGCCCCACATCAGGAGTGGCCCCCCTCACTGATGCTGCTGGCAACTCTATCAGGCCCCTAGCCCCTCAGCCTCCATCCCCACCGCCCTCTTCTGGCCCTTCTCTCCACCTCCAGCTCTCACCTCAACCCCCAGGCCCCAGCCCTGTAAGCCCCAGCCCTTGCTACCATCCTGACCCTTCAGGTCTTGGCCACAACTGACCCCCATCCTGGGATATTTGCCAAATCTCTGGGAGGGAGATTGCTTGTTTAGGCTATGCCCCCTGGTGGCATGACAGTGTCTGCCTAGCACCCTGACCCCTAGCCCTCAACTCCCTCAGCCTCCTTTGTGTGAAAAGCCGCCCCTCTGCTCAGCTGTGTGGTTGGGGGCCAACGGGAAAGCCAGCCCCGGCTGTGCCCCCGGCCCCCACCACTTCCTTCCTTGCTGGGCAGCTCCCCCTGGCCTTTGGGCTTCTCCCTGCTCCCCTCGGCCCCTCCTCCTGGGCCGCCCCAATGAAGGAGCCGGATGCCATCAAGCTATTTGTGGGGCAGATCCCGAGGCATCTGGAGGAAAAGGACCTGAAGCCCATCTTCGAACAGTTTGGTCGGATCTTCGAGCTGACTGTCATCAAGGACAAGTACACCGGGCTGCACAAGGGTGAGGGGTCAGGCCAGGCTGGTGAGGCTTGAGGGTTGGCTGGAAGGCAGGGAGGATGGGGGAAAGCCAGGCTAGAATGATGGAGTGGCTACAAAGGGCTGACATGGAAGGAGTAAGAGTTCAGGGGTTGAGGAATGTGGATGGAGGAGCTGGAAGAGAACTCATTCAGCTGTGGTGACCAGGGGGCTCCTGAATGAAGGGACTAAGGAGGGCCTCTTTGAGGTGAAGAGTTTTCAAGGAGGCTCCAGAGATGTGGATCTCAGAGATGGTGGCATTTATGTCATGAGATGAACTCAAGAAAGAATGGAAGAATGAAGGTGCTGTTTTGGGAGATGAGAGGCTGAGCACGTGTGTGTGTGTGTGTGTGTGTGTGTGTGTGAGGAACACTGAAAATCTTAGTAGCCTCTGACAGTATTGGGATGGGGGTCAGGACACAGAGTCAGGTGCTCAATCCAGAGAAGTGGAGATGAACTGGGCAGGGCAGCTCTGGGCTAAAGAGAGGAGCCTGAGAAGCAGAGCACAAGGGCAGAGATTGGTTAAGATCTGGAAAATGTGGGGGACTCAGAAAGTTAAGAGAGCCGGGGCAAAAGAAGAATGTTTTCCAGACCTATCCAAGAGCAAGATGGGCTAAGCAAGGCTAAAACCAAAGCCCTGGCCCAAAGGTCAGGATCTGGAGAGCTCCAGACACTGGAGATGAGGCCACCCTGCCTTCTCCCTTCCATTGGGCCCTGGGGAAATGGGCACTTTCAGCTAACTGCCCTTCCCTTTGCTTCTCCTCTGCTCAACTCTCCACCTTCCACCTGCCTCCCAGCGAGCTGGGGGCAGGTGAGGAAGTAGAGAAAATGGGAGAGGAGAGGGGTGATGATGATCAAGATGGAGGGAGGTAGAGGCGAAGGAGAAAGGGAAAGGAGACCAGCAAAGGAAGAGAGAAGACGACAGTAAACGACAGTAAATGTACTTGTCTGGTGATCACATGCCCCTTCTCCTCCCCCCACACAAAGCCCCAGCTCCCGACAGCTCTAGCAATCTCTCTCCTCCATCACCATGTAGGCCTCCAGTCTCTGCCCCAGTGCTCAGCGGCCCAGAAACTCCCTGGGGCAGGCTGCCTGGCCCTCTCCCTAAGCTTCCCACAGCTTCTGGCAGAAGAGGCCAGGAGTGAAAAGCGTCCCAGTCCTCAGCCTCATTCAGGGTGAACCTTTTAGGGAGGGGAGGCCAGGGACTCACACTCCCACTCTGTCTCTCTGCCCCTACCCCCTCCTCAGGATGTGCCTTCCTGACCTACTGTGCCCGCGATTCAGCCCTGAAGGCCCAGAGCGCCCTGCACGAACAGAAGACGCTGCCAGGGGTGAGTCCTGGCCTTTGCAGGGCCTACCCCCACCTTTCCCCTCAACAGCAAACAAAACAAAACAACAAAAAAAAAACCCTACTGCCTTCAAGTTGATTCCACCTCACAGTGATCCTGTAGGACAGGGTAGAACTGCCCCATAGGGTTTCCAGGGCTGGTGAATTCGAACCACTGTCCTTTTGGTTAGCATCCAAACACTTAGCCACTGTGCCACCAGTGCTCCTTTTGCAAGGCCAGGGCTCTGAAAAGGGCCTGAGAAGTGGCAGAGTACTCAGCATCTCCTGACATGGAGCATATTATCTGCCTTCTTTCCTCAAGAAGTCCTTCTTTCTCTCTTTTTAGCATCCATCTTGCTGTGGATGCATGCATTTCTTCTCACCTGGAGAGAAGGAAAATTGCTGTTAGCCAGTAAACTTGACCTTTGCAAGAAGCAGATGCAGCCCCTTCCTCATGGTGCAGCACTTCACTGGTTTGGGAAGTATGGAAAGAAGATGGGGACACCAAGGGTGGGTCAGGATGACATGAGCCACTGATGGCCTCGTGTTGTGTGATTCTGGAGGAGTCAGCTGTGAGGTGGAGGGTGCCTGCTGCCCTGAGGCAGCTGATGCCTGCTGGGTTGGTATCTCTGTGCTGGATTTTGAGTTCAAACAGGCTTACCTTGTGTCTCTTAGAAAGTGGCGGGAACAGAGCCACAAGACATCAGTGTGGAGCACAGGAAAGGGCAGGGTAGACAGCACTGAGATCAGGCTTGGCCCACCACGTGCCCAGGGAAGCAGGGGCAGCGTCCCAGGGGATGCTTTCCTTCTGCAAGGTCACCGGGTTATTGTTTCTTCTTCTCAGCCAGCCTTGCAGACTGTCCCAGGCCAGGTCTGGCAACTGCAGGCAGGAATAAAGAACCTTAGACTGGAGAGAAAGGATATCCCGTTTCCTTTTGCAATTCCTGCTTCTCTTGTCTCCCAGGCTATGAGTCCCAGGAATTACTGCCTGGAACCTAACTCACATCCATCCCTTCAGTAAACATTTGCTAAGCATGGTCTGGGTGCCAGAGACACATCTGTCATAGTCTATGCTGTGTCCCCCATGTGGGGAACGGAGAATAATGCTGATTCTCTATCTCTGGCTGGGAGGGAAACAGACAAAACAGATGGGGAAAGAGGGTGGCAGGATCTAGAAAAATCAGAACTCCTTCAACCACCCCAACTACTAGGAAAGCAAATCCCAGTGCCATTCGCCCCTAGCCCCCATTGTCTTATCCAGTCCCTGGTGAGACTGCCCAGAATAGCAGTTGCCCCACAGAGTGAAGGGCCTGAGTGTGTGTGTGAGTAGGCCTGGGGGTTCCAGGAGCACATGTGTGCATGCACGTACATGTGTGGGCATCCCCGACATGCCAAGTGTGTAGGAGTGAGCACGACTTCCCATCGTGTCTCCTCTTTCCTTCTCCCTCCCTTCGCTCTGTGGAGGCCCCTCACACATCAACAGTTTTCATCTCCACTGCTGCTTCTCCTTTTTCTGTCTGTCTCCCAATCTCAGAACCCCTGCAGAAACCAGAGTGGGTCAGGGGAAGAGCTAGTGAGAAAAAGTGAGACTTAGGTATGAGAGATGACCTGGGTGTGGGCATGAGCCCTGGGGACTGAGTGTGTCAGCTGAGGCATCCCCCTGGAGCCTGTCCCCTTCCAGTTGGCTCAATCAGCTCAGGCAGGGCTTCATCCGGGGTGAGGAGAAGCGCTATGTCCCCTTCGTGAGAAAATACAGCCCAAGGTGGGGGTGAGGGAGAAGGGCATCCAGGTTAATGATTGTCTAGTCTTACCCCAGAGCTCCCAGGTGGCTGAGTTCTCCACTTTGGCCCTTGCCCCAGGGAACAGAGTCCAGAGGGACCTGATAGGAGTTCTAGTAGGCAATGAAGGGTCCCATTCTGGGGGCTTGGGACGCAGACCCAGGGCAGTCTAGGGGAGCAGATGTCTGTGACTGAGCCCCACTTGGCCCTTTGTATCCCTCAGGTCTTGTCTCCTGCCACCTGCCTTCCTTCCTGGCAGCACTGTCTGCCTTCAGACAGTCATTGTGTGTATATGTAATGTGCTGGTTCATATATAAGAGTGTGCTGGGAAGTTCTTCCTGCTGTCTAATCTCCATGTCCTCCTATTGCAAGTTATTTCTTTTTCATGCGGACATTGGCACTTAGCTCTCTCTCCTTTCTCCTCATCTGGTCACTCCAGAATCTAGAAGGTGCCACCTTATTAGGGGGATGCGGTGGGCTGCAGAGAGAAAGCATGGGGGCCTGACCTGTGGCTCCTGAGCGCTATTTCCTTTTCTCCTCCCAGAGTTCCCAGGAGTGGCTCTGCCTGCCAGCAGGGTGTGGCTTCCTGGAGGTCTTGGTGATGAGGGATTCCCCTCTGCATGGCCCACTCTTGCCCTTCCACCTGGACCAAAATCCCACTCTGGGCTCAGGGGTCTTTGCTGTTAATGTGCTGTTGGGTGGGGGGATTCTGGCCCCATGGAAAGGAGGTGCCTGTGGGCCAGGACATTGGGTGCAAATCTGGAGCTAGGATGGCAAGGTGCCAGACCTGTACCCTTAGGAGAATTAGATTTTGTGGAGATGATGAGCTCTTCTTGGAAGTGGGGTCTTCATAGTTGGCGCCAAGGATGCAGTCTTTAAAAGTCAGGGGAGATCCCAGTAATGCTTGGTTGGGGTATAAATAGCCCCTTCTTCTTTGGGAGGTGCTAGAGAGGGCTTATCACCTGGCGGGTGGTAGCTAGGGAAGAGAGGCGCCTGGCACCTGGTTGCCAGGTAAACAGGGCACAGCTGCACTCAGGGGAGGGGGCAGGTGTGCCCAAGCTGAGCTAATAAAGACTGCACTTCCCACAGGAAGTGCCAGGCTGAGAAGAGGGAGGCTGGGGATGGGGCACTGGGGGCACCGAGACAGGCTGGACCATGTGGGGGCCCTGCCATCAGCATAGGCCTATACACTTGTGTGTGTCTTTGAATTCTTATCAGCTGTGGGTATTTATTGGTATGTAATTTTGTGCCTGGAAGCCTGTGCAGGAAGGGGCCAGCATCTAATCTCTCTGGGTCCCAGGTTACCCATCTCCACCTATAACAACAAATCCACAGGGGCCCGTAGGAAGGGGTTAGTGCCAAGCATAAGAACCAGCCCCTTGACCCTGAGGCCCTGGTTCTGATCCCACCTCCACGGGCAGGGGTGGCTGCCCTGCCGAGGCCTGTAAGGGAACCTCCTGGTTGCTTTTGCTAGAGCACAGGAGAGAAGGAAGCATGAAAGACCAAGAGCCCCTGTAAGTCTGACCAACCCCCCCTTCGCCTTGCACAGGAGTCCCCTTACCCTGCAGCAGAGAACTAACACACACGCACAGGAGCTCCTAAAGAGATTTAACCTCAGATGGATAATCCCAGATTGGTGGGAGATAAAGCTGGGGGCAGACTGGCGGCTGGACAATGTCTCTCCCCCACCAGCTGCTCTCAGATCCAGAGATCTGGGGGTTGGGTCCCAGGGAAGGAGTGTCAGCTGAGATGGGGCTGAGATAGACTAGCAGGTAGCGACTGGTGTGATCTGATACACAGGGAAGAATGTGGGAAGGGGCAACCACCACTTTGGCACTTCTCCATGTTAAGTGATGATGACATATGAGCTTCCAAATGCTGGAATGCTAGAGCTGAAGGGAAACAGACTAGAGAGACTCTGATCCACTCCTTGTTTTACAAATGAGGAAATTGAGGCCAGAGCAGAGAAGCGACTTGTCCAAGGTTACGCAGCAAGTGAATGGCAGGGCTCATCTTCGAACCCAGGTCTCCTGACTCCCAGTCCAGTGCCTTTCCTGAGGATACCTTTAGCTTCACCCTCAGAAGGTAGATGGTTTATTTTATTTTTCATTTTATGTCACTAGAAATAGGATTGCCTGCCCCACCATCAGATGAGGGCAGTGACTATGTGTGGGTGGCATCAGGGTCCAGAGTTCTCAATAGCAAAGTATTTGCAGACACTAAAGGCCGAATCTTTCCCCTAACCTCTCTAGTTTCCAAGATGCTCCCCACCCTGATTAAGGAAATCAACCTGCGGGAGTAATTTCAAGTTCTCTCACCAGAGAACATAGGGAGTGGAGCTGGGAATTTCTCTGAACAAAGGGAGACACTGTGGGGTGGGGGAGAGGTTGGAGCTCTGGGAGACTAACATATACAGGGAGAATTGCTAAAGAGTACGGGACAGCATCTCCTCCAGAGCTGCATTTGCTCCGGAGAGACACCAAGGATCTGCTCTGGACGAGGGAGGCAGGAGAAAAGGGAGACGCTGGCCCCTGCAGGTCCGCTCTGCCCGCCTCCCTCCAGAATCAGGAAGCTTTTCTGGACCCCTCCCCCACCTCCCAGCTCCCACTAAGTCCTCCACCCCCAGCATACCCTGTTCCCAGCTCCCCCCCATACTCCTTCTCCGGGTGTGTGGAGAGGCAGGAGTGATGACGTCACCACGGTCGCCAGGACGACGGGGACGGATAAATCAGGCTGAGTGGGCGGTTGCCATGGCGCGCATTCTCCCGTTGCCACGGAGACTGGGCATCTGCTCCCTTTGTGCTGCCCGAGTGCCTTCCCCCTGGGGTCAAGGGGTGTAAGGGGGCAGAAGAAGAGGCAAACATAACCTCTAGGGGTCAGATGGGAGCCAGGGCATCTGTGGGGGCTTCTTCAGTCTAGAGTCCGCCTTGGGGTTCCATGGGGTGGCCTCACTTGCTTCTACTTTGTAGAACTGAGGCAGCTCTTTGTTGAACAGCCTGTGGCTGGGCTCTATCTTGGGACCCAAGTCCTATGGCCAGTTTCATTGTCCCTCTAAGGAGAGCAGCACTTGTCCTTCCCGGCCAGGTCATCTGGGCCCAGCCTGGAGCTGTGCCCCAAGAGCATCCTCTCCCATGTCCTCCCTTCCTCTGCCTCTAATCCCTTTGGGTCCAAACCTAAACAAGATTAGCGCCCCCCGCCCCCCCCCCGCTTCCTTTCTCTCAGAGACTAGAGTGCTGGGGAAGCCACATGGGCCTAGGGCTTTCTCCTATGGGCCTCCCTGCAAGTCCTGGCCTAGGGAGGGCTCTTGGGGTGTTAAAGGAGTCCCCAGCAGCTGCCTTCTTTTCTCTCCTTTAGATGAACAGGCCGATCCAGGTCAAGCCAGCCGACAGCGAGAGCCGAGGAGGTAGGTTGTGTACCTTTGGACTCAGTCCCTCTCCACTGCCCCAGGCCAGGCCTAGGAGTAGATGGAAGGAAAGCTATTCTCAAGAAAAAACAGCCAGACAATTAATTCTAAAGTGCTCCCAGTGAAGTCTGGGGATAGGAGTCAGCGTGGCCGGAAGGGGACAACCTGGCCCATTGTCAAGATGGCAAAACTGAGACCCAGAGAAGAGAGCAAGTCTTTCTGAGCTCAGATGAGCACTCCTTCACCCCAATCATCACCCCTTTCACACCCTAGAGCCATTGGTCCCCAGAGTTGGGGGGGAGTGTCTGGAACTCTAGGGAAGGATGAAGGTGAAATGGCCAGGTCCCAAGCAGGAACAGGGCTGAGAAAACAACCAGGAGGCCCTAAACATGCCCCTCCTCCTGTGCCCCAACCCCCCAGAAGACCGGAAGCTCTTTGTGGGGATGCTAGGGAAGCAGCAGACAGATGAGGACGTGCGGAAGATGTTTGAGCCTTTCGGGACCATAGACGAGTGCACTGTGCTCCGGGGCCCAGATGGCACCAGCAAAGGTAGTCCAGTTCCTACCCCTTCCCCCACTCCATTCCACAAAGTGGAACTTTGGCCCAGTGGGACTCTGGGGGCTCTCAGGGGCACTCACCCCTCTCCTTTTCCACCCTGACCTCTCTAGGCTGTGCCTTCGTGAAGTTCCAGACCCATGCTGAGGCCCAGGCGGCCATCAACACCCTCCACAGCAGCCGGACTCTACCGGTGAGTCCTCACCCCACACCCCAGGCTGCACAGAGAGGACACTCCACTCAGGGATAGGTTCTTCGAATTTATTCGAAAGGAATTTTCTGGTAGAAGAATCAAAGTGCTCAGGGACACACTCATATTTTA
This sequence comes from Orycteropus afer afer, assembly GCF_000298275.1. Classification (NCBI taxonomy): domain Eukaryota; kingdom Metazoa; phylum Chordata; class Mammalia; order Tubulidentata; family Orycteropodidae; genus Orycteropus; species Orycteropus afer. Next base: position 1,292,026 of record NW_006921877.1, read on the forward strand.
AATGAGGTACACGCTTCTCCCAGTCCTCATCCCCTCACCCTCATCTTCAGTCTGAATCCCCTCACCTTCCTCTCTGACTTCCTCCATCTCTCATCACCTCATCCCCCCTGCCTCAGCCCATCTTTTCTCCATCCTTTCCATATATCACCACCCCCCCCACAACCCCAGAGGCCCACACACCCTCCACATTCATGTGGGGGCCAGCTGACCTCACTTGTGGAGGTTCCCTGGCATAGTAAAATCTCACGAACAGAACTAGGTGGCAATGAGGGACTAGGGACACGAGCTCCCATATCCCAAGGTTCTCCAGCAGCGGCTGGACAAGCATTGAGCGGGATTCAGCTTCAGATAGAGCCCTGCATTAGATGACCTTAGGCCCTTTCTAGCTCTAAGATTGGAGGATAATCCTCGCAAATGTTCCAGTTTGGTTTTTATTTGGCTCAGGCTGATATTTCAATTTGAGCACAAGGTGAGGCTGGGGTGTGGAGGAGGTGGTGGTGGAGGAGGAAGGGGCAGCTACCAGGCCAGACTAGCCTGAGGGTAAACATTTGCTGATGCTGATCCACCCTGGAGTTGACATCCGGCTCAGAGTCCTCACAGAATGCTAACAAAGCCCTTTCTGAAGCCCTTTCCATGTCTGCAGGCCTTTCACTTTCCCAGGGGCCCCTGGGTGGTGCAAACAGCTACTAACCGAAAGGTTGGAGGTTTGAGTCCACCCAGAGGCACCTTGGAAGGCAGGTCTGACATAGATATACCTAATAGAGCACAGTTCTACTCTGCCGCACACGGGGTTCGTCACCCTCAGTTGGAATTGACTCAAAGGTTTTTTGGATTCAATTTTCAAGCACATATCTTCAAATTCTTCAACTTCTTCTAGCCTCTTATGCATCCTGGCACACAAGGAGAGGATTCTCACTGCCATCGAGTTGGTTCCCACTCATGGCAACCCTCGTTGGGTTTCAGAAGTGGTAAATCTTTACGGAAGTAGATCCCCCAGCCTTTCTTCCGAGGAGTGGCTGGTGGGTTTGAACCACTAACCTTCTGGTTAGCAGTCAAATGCCTTAGGCACTACGCCACCAGAACTTCTTAAGGAGAGGACTGGACTTCTCCATTTGACATAGGCAAAACAGTGACTGCCCTCCAGCAGTGGCCAGGTCTGAGGGCTCTGGGGAGGAGAGACCTTGACTGTCCTCTGCCCACATAATGGGGTTGTACTCAGGGTGCCTCATCCAGCCTGGTGGTGAAGTTTGCTGACACGGAGAAGGAGCGAGGTCTCCGCCGAATGCAGCAGGTGGCCACGCAGCTGGGCATGTTCAGCCCCATTGCCCTCCAGTTTGGAGCCTACAGCGCCTACACCCAGGCCGTGAGCACTGCCCCCTGGTGCTGGGCCTGACCCTCCATCCCTCTTGGCCCCTTGTGCCCCACCCTCCCTCCTTTCTCCCAACGCCAAGGCCCAGGGTTGGGAGAGGGCCAGGCCAGTGAGCCGGGTACCTGGGCCCACCTTCCTCTCTTTCCATCGCCCTCCCCCAGCTGATGCAGCAGCAGGCGGCCCTGGTAGCGGCTCACAGTGCCTACCTCAGCCCCATGGCCACCATGGCTGCAGTGCAGATGCAGCACATGGCCGCCATCAATGCCAACGGCCTCATTGCCACGCCCATCACCCCATCCTCAGGTAAGGCCTTGGCAGGGCAGGGCTGTGTGTGACTGGGGGGCAGGGTCGGGGAGCTACAGCCTGATGAGAGTGGGGAGGGGGCACAGTGCACTGCTCAAGGAAGCTGTGGGGTACAGGATGGGCGTGGGGGTCAGAGAATGGCCTGCTTCCTCCCCTGCGCCCTCAGACTTGCCGTCTTGTTCTCTGCATCTGTGTATGTGCTTCTCTCTGCTCTCTGTCGCTTTCTCCTCCCCAGGAACCAGCACCCCTCCTGCCATCGCTGCCACGCCTGTCTCTGCCATTCCTGCTGCCCTGGGCGTCAACGGCTACAGCCCGGTGCCCACTCAGCCCACTGGGCAGCCTGCCCCTGATGCTCTGTATCCCAACGGGGTTCACCCCTACCCAGGTGGGGTTCTCTGCTGTCCACCCTTCCCCAGCAGCCACCAGAGCCACCATTTCCATTGCCTTTGACAGCAGCCACGACACCTTGCTTCTTTGGGACTCCTGGGTTATAAAGAGCTTTCTTCTGCCTCCTTGTCATGGGCAGGGGAGCTCCTTCCTGCTTTCTGTCAAGGAAACTGAAGCTTAGAGAGATGAAGTGACTTGGGCAAGGTTGCACAGCCAGTCGGAGGTGGAGCTGGGACTCCTGCTCTCCGAATGCTGGGCTCTTCCCACCTCCCCACTCCACTGCTCTGTGCATTTCCATTCTCATTTCACACCTTGTGGCTGGTTTGGCTCTCTCCACGTCTGCTCGGAGAGGCCCCAGTCCCTCTCTCACCAACCATGTTGCTCTCCCCAGCCCAGAGCCCTGCAGCCCCCGTGGACCCCCTGCAGCAGGCCTATGCAGGGATGCAGCACTATACGGGTGAGGCTCCTGGGCCCCATAGGTGGGAGGAGAGGGCAAGGAGGGATGTTGAGAGGAAGAGGCCCAGAAACCAGGGCTGGGCTTCTCTGCTCCCTACCAGCCACCACCTTCAGGCTTTACTGACAAGTTGTACCTGTGAGGATGGATACATTAGGGGCTGTAACACCTCTCAGCCCCATAGACCCCACTGGCCTGGGTTAGAGGAAGGGAACTAGGGTTCTTGCTGGGAGGGCTAAGGATCAGAGGGAATCTTAGAAGCCCCATTGGCTTTCTTTGTTCTCCTACCCCAGCAGCCTACCCGGCAGCCTACAGCCTGGTTGCACCTGCATTCCCGCAGCCTCCCGCCCTGGTCACCCAGCAGCCCCCTCCACCCCCTCAGCAGCAGCAGCAGCAACAGCAGCAGCAGCAGCAGCAACAGCAGCAGCAGCAGCAGCGAGAAGGTACCAGTCTTGGGCAGGGGCCCCACAGTGGACAGCCTCCAGGGATAGGAATGCCCTTCTTGGGAGTTCAGCCCAATTCATGTCACACGTTGGGGGATGACAGCAAGTAGGGATGAGGTGGCTGGGGCCCTGGTCCTCATTGTTAGGGGCTGGGGTGGGCAGTCCTCTCAGGATCTGCTTTTCCAGGGACCCTCGCTCCCTGAGTCTATGTCTCCCCATCACAGACACCAAAGTCTTCCTTCTCTCTCCGCTGCCACCCAGGCCCTGATGGCTGCAACATCTTCATCTACCACCTGCCCCAGGAGTTCACTGACTCAGAGATCCTCCAGATGTTTGTCCCCTTTGGCCATGTCATCTCAGCCAAAGTCTTTGTTGACCGGGCCACTAATCAGAGCAAATGTTTTGGTAAGAATATGATCATGCAAAAGGCAAGATCTAGCACATTTCTGCCAAACTCCAAATTAGGACAAGGTTGGATATATTTGAAGGCACTTAGGGTTGCAGTGGGCCCAATACATGAAATCCAGATTTCCAGGAATATGAAAGAATCATTTTGGCACACTCAACATCCCCCATCAGTTATTGCCCAAGCCCATCTCCCCTTCCAGAAAACCACAGCTCCATCTTTTCTTACCGAGGACTGGTCAAATTCAGGATCTCCCATATTCCACACTCGAACTCCAGGAGTCTGGAAACAGGCTGGGACACTGGGGGGCAAGGGGCCTGGCGTTTTTTTGAAAGGTTCCTTCAGGGGAGAAAGGCAATGGTCTTGCTCTTACTGCTTCAGAGGTCATCTAGGGCCTGGAAGCGGAAGTTTTCAAAAATCAGGTCCAAGGCTGAGAAAAAGGCTGCCCTGCAAAGAATGCTGGAAAGCAAATGCTTGTTTGTGTGAGTGACTGGACTGGGCTCAGTCAGTCAGTCAGTAAACACTTACTGAATGCCCTATGTGCCAGGGAGCTTTCCAGGCATTTGGGATACTTAGAGGAAGTAGGGTAATGCTAGGGAACCTAACAGCAGGCCACAGTCCTGGGCCTCCTGCTTCTCTCAACTCAGGCTTTGTGAGTTTCGACAATCCAGCTAGTGCCCAGGCTGCCATCCAGGCCATGAATGGTTTCCAGATTGGCATGAAGCGCCTCAAAGTCCAGCTAAAGCGGCCTAAGGATGCCAACCGGCCCTACTGAGGGCCTCAGGTGGGTCCTGCTCCCGCTCTGTACCTTCCCCAGCACGACTCCTTGCCCCCACACACCAAAGACAGGGACCTCACTTGGATTGTCCTCACCCTTTCCTCACCACTCTCAGGGATGCCCACCCCTACCCCTGACTCTGGGCACTTGAGGCAGGGGAATGGGGCAGCTCCTTAGCTGTTTTTCAATCAGTCTCTCTCTCTCTCTCTCACACACACACACACACACATACATCCTGGCCCCAGAGAGAGTCAAGTCTATACATTTCTGTGTCCTTTCCAGAGCCACCTCCTACCCCTAATATCTGGTCTTCCGTGTCTTGTCAGTGTCCATGTGTCTGTGTCTCTCTGTCTTTCTGGTTTTCCTTTGGGTTGGAGTGAAATTAGGGAAACAGGATTTGGGGATCAAGAGGGATGGTTCAGGGTTCTGGAGGGTCCTTAGACTCACTGGCTCCTGGACTCTGCTCTCCTGGGAATTGGGGACATCAAGTCCTCCTTGCCCTGGACTTTGGGTGACTTTCCTTATTTAGCAGCTAACCCATGGGACAGTAGAGTGTGCACAAAGCAGACTGGGGGGCGGGGGGAATCCATTCAGGCCTCTTGGGAGTAGCTTTGGTTTAGGTGGAAAATGTTGCAATGTTAGATTGCCTGTGAATTTCACATGTCAGGCTCTTTCCACCCCATTGCCCGCCTCTATCCCAACCCCTTGGCCACAGAGTCCTGAGCTTTGGTTACTTTTGTATTGTTTAATCTCCTTTGGACCAAACCCCTGAGAAACACAACCCAAGAACAATACCCACATTTTCTGTTTCTCCCCCTTTCCCCCCAATCCTGGCTGCTTAACTTCCCCCACCCTGGGGGCCCCCCCAGCCCAGGGCCCGTGTCCATTGTCGGCCGAAGCCCCCATCCCCGGACCCCTGCTCCGGGCCCCTGTAAGTTGCATGGAACGAGCGTGTTGTCTTTGGAGCCGATTGTTTGTTATTTGGGGAGGGGGCCGCGGAGGGAGGCGCCCCCCAGCCCAGGGTCAGGGCCGGGGGTAGCTCGCGGGATGTGCTTGGTCAACAGTGGTTGGTGACTGTGGTCTGTGTTCTGTGCATTTCTCTCTTGCTTTCTTTGTTCCTTTCCAAAAAGGAAAGAGAGCTCTGCCCCTTGGCTGGGGCGGCCTCAGCTTACTAGGCTCCCCCGAGCCCAGCCTGGGCCTCCTCTGTCCTTCCTTTGGAGGATGCTCACTTTCTCTCGTTCCAGGTGTCCGTCTCTCACACTGCACTCCCTTCTCCCTTCTCTTAGTGATCTCTGCCTGCCTGTTTGTCGTCTCATTTCTTTCCTTCTCTCCCTCTCTAGTCCTCTGTCTCTATACTTTCCAGTCTTTATTTTTCCCATGGGCTGTTTGAGTATTTTCTTCCCAGTATCTTTTGGTTTCTTCTGTTTTGTACACCGCCCCCCCCCCCAATCCCTGTCCCTTGGGCTCGATGGCTCAGTTTGGACTGAAGCCTTTCTGATGACCTGCCTGCCCCAGGCAGCCCCATCCTCCACCCCAGACCCACCTGTCTACCTCTTCCCTCTGATCTGCACAGGCAGCCGCTGTCCCCACCGCTTCACCCATGTTTCCTTCCTTCACAGGTCTGGAAATACCAGAGGAAGGGGCACCTCAGCCCTCTTCCCACGACTGGTCCCGGCCCTCTCTGCACATCCGTCCTGGGCCTTGATTGGGCTCTGGGGCAAAAGCTGCTTCGTGGCCCTGGGAGCACAGGACACCCGTCCACTCCCACCACCCTGCCTCTCCTGAAGGGCCACAATTATGCTTCCCTGGCTTCAAGGGCCTGTTTCCTCCCAGGTGCCCTTTTGGCCTTTGTGAGGGCGCAAGGAACAGGCGGGAAGGCTCTGGGGATCTGCCTTCTGCCAGGGCTCCTTTGACAGGCCTCAGTGCCCAGCTTTCCTACGCACTTGCCTCTCCCACCAATGGGCCTACTCTACCTGTGTGGCCCGTGGGAGGGTAGCTGGGGCCTCCCACACATTCCCCACCCCACTGCGCCCCACAGCCTCTTCCCCACATTAGGGGTTCTCAGAAGCTGGTTCTCACACTTCTCTCCACCCTCAGCTAGAGGTAGGACATCCCTGAATCCTGGGCTCCAAGCCCTAAAACTCACTGCCTCCCCCTAAGGCCCCCTCTAAGGAGGGTGTGGGGGAGCCCTGAGGGCTGCCTCTCTGCCTGCATCCACCACAGAGACCCTCCTCCTTTCATGAGGAAAAGACCTCCCCCTGAACCCCTAAAAATGTTTACAGTCTCTGCTGGTCCCCTCCATGTAAATACCACTACCACCCGTGCGTTATCCAGCCGGCCCGGCCCGGACGCTGCCATCTCTCTTTCTGGGAGTTTAGACAATGTTTCCCCTGGATTTTTTTCTCTCTTGATTTCTCCCTTTGGTTTTTGGGGGTAATTGGGTATTTGGGAGGAGGGCTGAGGGGAGGGCTGAAGGGGTTTATTACCTGATCATTTTCGTTAGGAAGAGGTTTTAGGGAAAAGAGAAAGGGGTGGGGGTGGGGGTGGTAAGGGGAGACTGGGGAGTCAGTTTCAGACAGTTCTCTGAGCTTAACTTATTTATTTATTGCATTTTACTTTTAAAGAGTTGGTCTTTTCTGTCTAAATAAAGAAAAGTTTAAAAGCATCAAGTAAGAGTCTTGGAAAATTCAGGGTAGGAGGTGTGCATATCTGGGGGGGGCAGGGCAAGGGAGGTGAAGAGCGTGAGCTTTGAGAGAGAAACCTTTGGGGGAAGGTGGCAGCCCTCACTTGTAAGCAGTGTTCAGGGTTTGCTCATGGCTTCCTTTTATTCTCCATTTTGTTCTTCTTTGGGCTTCATGTGGAATGCTCTGAGCACATGGGAGAAAACTGCAGGCCTCTCTCGTATCCAGCCTTGTCCATCTGAAGGCTGAGGACTTGCAAACTCACATTTAGGATCTTGGTTTTGCCCTTGTTCATGCACGAGGCACCTAGACCAGTGGGAATACTGGGAGCTAATCATGACATCACCATTTATTTAAGCACTTGTTCTGTGAGTCCTGGCTAGGCCCTTAATGTGCAATTTCTCATTTAACCTTCCGCCAACCAACCAACCAAACCAAAACCAAACACACTGCTGTTAAGTTGGATCCGACTCATAGCAACCCTCCTTGGGTTTCTGAGGCAGCATCACTATGGAAGGAGATTGCCCAATCTTCCTTCCAAGGAGTGGCTGGTGGGTTTGAATCACCAGTCTTCTAGTTAACAGTCAAATGCCTTAGGCACTGTAATTTTACAGCTCAGGGAATGGTTTTGCAGGTTAACTAACTTATGCAGTCATATAGACTAGTAAAATAATGACAGTTGAACCCAATTTGTCAGACTCCAAAGCCCATGATGCTCTCTTCTCACAGGTTTAACCTATTCTTTGACCTGAGTATCAAGAAGTAGCAGTGAGCCCATCAGGTGGAAGGTGGACTGAGTAAGCCCCACTAAGGTCCCCTCCAATCCCAACATTTTTCTCTGTGAACTGCTTAGACTTGGGCTCAGGAGGATCACACAGTTGTTTACTTCACAACACATGGGCCATCTGCTTCCAGACAGCTACGTGGTACCCTGACTCATTATGACTCATACCCTTCTCATGAACTTCTTCACTTTCCAGCCCTGACCCTCACTGGGGCAGGGGCTGACCTCAGGCTGTCGTCTTGTGAAAACTCCAGGACCAGTAAATCCCACAACTCTTACTGCCACTTCCCATACTTTTGCCTTCTCTTAAACTATTCCAAACTAAGAACAATGAAAAGGAAAAGCAACACAGGAAGTGCTGTGGAGACCTGTCTATGGACAATTTCAGGGGGAGAAAACAAAAACATGGCTCTTGGATTGGTCATGATTAGGGATGGTACCCTACTTAGGAGGTGGCTCAGATTCAGTCACCACTCTTAGCCAAGTACACAGCCATCTGAAAACTCGGTAATACAGAGTCAAAGGGGTGTGTGTGTGAGAGAGAGGTGGAGGACAACAGCAGTTCGTATTTAACAGCTATGTGCTTCGATTTGAGCTGCCCCACTGTGGCATTAGAACAGTTTCTGGGTTAAGAGAAAAAGATGGTAGGTGGGTTTTAGATCAAAGCATATCTCCCAGAGTGATTTACTGACCAGTGAGTTCTCTCCTGGGGGCTAGGAAATGGGAATGACTGGGAAGTCTCCTCCTTCCTGGCATCTTCCCAGATTTCAGGTAGTCCTTTGGTGGGGCAACCACTTGAATAAACATTAATGACTACATTTATTTAGTCTGTCACTGCTACTGCCTGCCCCCACTCCAAAGTTGTAGCCAAATTTTCTCCAGAGAAGCAGCCCGTGAGTGGAAGATGGGGATGAAGGAAACACAGAGGGGCCTTTACGGGGAAAATAAAGCAGCTTTTTGGCAGGATTCTCCAGATCCTTTGATGGTCAAACACGAGAAGCCACCTAAGAAAAGCAAACTCCTGTTTCTTTTTCCGGCACCATTTTGGCTTCAAATTGAGTAAGAGTAAAAAGGAATAGTTTTGTTAGCTAACAAAGCTTCATTAACACCTCTTCTGAGTAGAAGAGGCATCAGTAATAAAATGGGACAGAAGAAACTAGGAAATGATAGTGGGATCCCCTAACTTCAGACCAACCAAGAGGGAACTCAGAACCAGCTCTCTCTTTTAAGATAATCAAGTACTGCCCAAATGTTAATTGCAGCATAAAGCGAAGGAAATTAACTTCTTGAGGCAGAAGAGGAGAGCTGACAAGCTAACAGCAGAGGATGGGAGAAGCCTTCCAGTTGTAAAAGCAAAACATTTTTAAAGTATCCTTGGTTAGAAGGACTAAGGTGATGAGAATATGGCAGGGCAAAAAAAGCCCCAAATAACTCTTTCAGTGTTCTGCCTACATTTTGAGAGCTTTGGGACAGCTAAAATTATTGCAAGAGGTCCTCATTTCCTTTGGGGTTGAGCCTTTTGTCTTTTAGGAGCTCTGAGGGTGTAGTGGTTAAGGCATTTGGCTGCTAACCAGATGGTCAGCAGTCCAAACCCAGCAGCTGCTCCATGGAAGAAAGATGAGAGAATCTGCTTCTGTAAAGATTTACAACCTTGGAAACCCAATGAGGGATCCCTATGAGTTGGAATCAGCTTGATGGCAGTGAGGTTTGTTTTTTTTTTTCCCCGGTCTTTTAATTTCTCTGTTAAAATTTCTTCAAAGCCTTTCACAGTCCCAGATTCTTCTAATTGTAACTGAAGGAATCTCCATTCATGGCCAAGTCTCATTCTCTTCTCCCAATCTGAGAACTTGAATAGCCGTGGCCCAAGCTCCCAGTTCTTGTAAGATCCTCATTTCCTGGTCCCTCTTTGGGTCTATTTCACTGAGCAGTCAGTTTCCTCTAAATGGAGTTTCCCTTCAGTATTGCCTCCTCTCACCTGCTGGCTGGAAGTGACTCCCAGGTAAGTGTTTTAACCCAAATTTCTCCCTAAGTCCAATTTTGGTATTACCTTTCCTACCTCAGTCTTCCCTATCAGTAAAGAACAGCACAATCTACATGCTATTAGAGGTTCCTGGGTGGCACAAATGGTTAAGCACTCAGCAACTAACTGAAAGGAGGCTGGCAGTTGGAACCCACCTAGAGGTGTGTCCAAAGGGCGTGGAAATTTGCTTCTGAAAAACCACAGCCTTGAAAACCCCATGGAACTGTTCACCCTTGCATACTTAGGGTCACCATGAGTCAGAATTGACTCAATGACAGCAGGGTTTTTTTTAAAATCTACCCACTCAAGCCCAAAACCTTGATTACACTCTCTCATGTCTCCTGTTCAATCTGATCCCAAAGCCCTCCTGGTTCTCTCTCTAAAATATCTCCCTGACAGGCTCACATCTCTCCATCTCTGCTGCTGTCAACCCTCTTCAGGCTACCATTCCCCCACCAGATGCCTGCAGTATCCTCGTCTGTCACCATGCCTCCCCTCCTGCTCTCCTACAATCTGTTCTCCACAGAAGTCACAGTTATCCTTTAAAAACTAATAAATGTACTCTGTCTTGTTCACTATTATACCCTCATTATCCGCAGTAGTGCCTAGAACATTAGAACACTCTCAATAAATAATTAGAAAATGACTGTTAGGCATCCCTATCTGGATTCCCATCCACGCCTAAATCTTAATAGGTACAAAGCTAAACTATTTTTTCTTCACAAAGTTTCAATTCTTAAATATTTCTGTTCTCCAGTCACCCAGACATAATTGTTCCTACATCATTAAAGATTTTATTTCCATACTTTTTCTCCTTTGCCCCTCCTCTATCACTGCCTCTACCTGTTGACTAACCACAGTACTCTCCTGACTGATCTTTCTGACTGCTGAAACATCAATCTTTCTAAAACTGTAGCTCATTAAGAAAAACAAAAAACAAACCCTTCTCTGGCTCATTTTTTTATGGAAAGCAGTTCACTCTAGTATTCAAGGTTCTCTACAGCCTTACTGCCCTCTTAACTCCTACACAGATCCTAAATTGAAAAAACAAAAAAACCAACGAACCAACCAAACAACAAACCTACTGCTGTGGATTTCGACTCAGCAATCCTGTAGGACAGAGCAGAACTGCCCTGTGGTCAAATAGTGCTCTGCTCTTGACGGGTTTGATCCTTTCCCTTTTCCACATCTTTTCACTCCTAACCGCTACCGTTTCTGGCACATAATGGCTCGATAAATGCTTGTTGAATGCCTTCTTGTTGAAATGCTGCTCACCCTAAAAGGCTCAACTCAAACTCCACTTTTTCATGAAGATTATCTTAATTGCCCTCATCCAGAGCTCTTTCTCCCTCTGTTCTGGCTCTTACAGCACTTAAACCTTCCTCTACTATGCTGCATGGTCAATTGTCAATCTCTCATCTCCTCTGTGAGCCTGTGAGCTAGCAGAATGTCATTTTCTTTGCTTTTCTATCTGCTGCACTATCTAACCCAATGACCTGAAGACAGGAGATATTCAATAAATATCCGACCTCTGTAATTCTATTTCTGAAATTCCATTTCCTACTTATTTACGGATTCTTTCCTTGTTAAAGAGGAAAAAAAAAAAGATAAAGGAGTACCCATTAGAAGAGTAGTATTTCTTAGATTCCAAATATTCAAGGCTGATGTCTAAGTGAATGAGGCACAGAACAACATCTCTCCCCAAACTGCTGAACAAAATGTCAAACTGCCCTTGCTCTTATGGTCATCAATTAAAAGAAGCACATGGTCAGGGGTTATAAACATAAAAACTGGAAGTTTATAAAAATAATAAAAATGTCCAACCTACCCAAAATGCTGATCAGAGCAGATTTAGTCGATGAACTAACGCACAGAGAGGAGTAGGCACTCTTAACAGGAGGTAATTAGGTCACGACACTGGAGATTTCCCTGTGAAAACACAAGGCCTGCAGGACCACCCTTGTTCTCGGGATGATGGGGAGAGGAGGGAATACAGCCATCCACAGCAGCTAGAATTGTGCTGGGCATTTGCTAAGGGTAATACGTACCTTTCAGCTCAGATCCCAGAGAGAAAAAGGTTCCTGAGTTACTTAAAAAAATGAAAAACTAAGTGCATGTTGCTGGGGGAGGGGTTTTACTAAGCTCAGTCCTCAGGACTCTGCCAGGCTCTGTTGGCATCGGGCTGAGGGAGAGGGTCTTGTGAGTACTAAGGTGGACGTGTGTGCAGGCTGCTGGAGAGGAGGGGTGCACGCCATCAACTCTGAGATCTGAGGGGGAAGGAGGAATTTTCAGAGGAGTCACTGGGAACAAAACTAGACCAGGGGCATCCCTGGCTTCTCCTTTTCCCACCATTCCCCGTCCTTGAAAGACCGTCTCTCTAGCTTTGAGGGGGAACTGGTTAGATGTTTCTTCTCGTTTTTGGGCTGACCATTCTAACTCAAGTCTCAAAGGCCCCCTTTATTTCTTCCCACAGACCCAAAGGATTTGCAGTCTAGGAAACCAAAGAATAGTTTCATCAATAAATCAATTTATTTAAAAGAATATGTTACAATTAATTACACTAAGTGACATTACCAAACAATTTAGAGTGGTTAGCTCTAGAACAAGGAATGAAAAGAAACACTGTTAGCCATTATGTGTCTGTGTATTTTCTCTTCACATTTCTTAAATCACAAATAAAAAATACAAGATACTGCAGTGAAAATACAATTAGAGTTTCTCTCAAATAAATTATAAGTGTGCATGGCCTGGGGAGAACTGAAGCCCAGCTCACTGGCTTAAAAGGAGAGCATGACAGAAAACTGGTGTCCAAGTTTTGCAGTTGGTCAAGTGCCCACACCCCATACCACTCCCCTAGATTCTGTTCCTCCCCAGAGCCCTAAGTTTCTCCATACACCTTAGATTATTGCTGAGAGGGAGCTGATCCTATCCTGGTAAGAGTGAGGCCTGGCATGGCATGCTCAGATTTAAGGAGGGGGAAGACAGAAGGCGAGACTGGAAGATGGTGAGTTAAAGCAGCACACCCACCCCCTTGATTCTCACACTCTCTCTCTCTGAGTATTCCACCACATCACCCTGCCTCCAAAAGGAAGCTGATGTGACACAATGTACCTGGTGAAGGAACCCAGCAGTGTCTTGAGGTCCAATGGACCAAATGGTCTTACTGCTGTGTCAGTCCAGCCAGACAGTATGATGGTGAGAAGGGCACCGTAGTCCCTCCATGTCTGGAGACTTCAAGCCAACTAGGATGCAGTCCCCTTTAAGATAAATGGCTCCTAGGAGCCAAGCCCATAAGTTGGCAACTTCTTAGATGAGAGAGAGAAGTATCACCTCCGGTCAGTGCCCTATTTTTCTGTTCCAAGCACTAGGTTTGGAACTATTAAGAGAGGGTAACCCAAGGCTACTGGCCTCGGATGGGTAACTGAAGGATGAAACTAGAAGGCCAGGCATGGGTATGGTGGAACGTTTATCTAATTCCTTCTTGAGAGCTCTGTCCAGGCCTAGGAGCTGCCCTGAGCACGTGCGTATCTGTACCTGTGCTGAGTTTAGGCCTAGGGCAAGGGGAGGGCAGAAAAATGGAGAAGAGAATAAACATACAGAGAGCACAGCCTGAAGCACAGCCCAAGGGAAGTTTCTGGGGGCCAGTTTTCTCCCGATCTCTACAAAGCTGGGAGCTTTTGCTCCAGAGGATAGAAACTGAGTGTGCAGGGGAGGATGGAGAGAGCCAGGAAGACCCTGCTGGCTCTGCTGGGGGCAGGGGGAAAGGGAGAGTCTCCCCTTTTCCCAGAGGCAAACTGCAAAAGAAGACCGGGTAGAAGCCTCCCTGGGCAGAACCCAAGACTAAGAAAAGTAGTAGGGATTATAGAAAGGAAGGGCAGAGTAAGGGGGCAGGGGAAGGAGAGTCACACCTAACACTGCTTCATGCAAAGAAGGGCTTGATCCTGTGGACTTCAGAGCCACAGTGACCTTTGCCTCCATTACAGGAGGCCTGAGGTGGGTGGAGGGGGAGAAGGCGCTGTTCCCTAGGGTCTCCCCCTACCCACCTCCTTGCTGTAGCTGAGTGCTATGTTAGTGGTACAGCCTCAAGTAGGGGCTGTTCCCGAGTAGAGTCTGCCAACAAGCCAACTACTTATGGGCCTCCTCACCCAATCTCCAAAGCACCAAGTGAATACTATGCCAGAAAAGGAACACAGTAGCATCTACCCACTCTAAGGGGCCTCCAAATCCTAAGAGTATCCCCAGTATTTCATATCCGGAGGCCAGCATCTGGGCTGTTGGATGGCCTGCTCATTCCTCTCCCACTAGGAGGGGGCAGGGGAGGAACTGCTGCTATGTTTGCAGTTTGAACAAAGCTGGTGCCACAGCCTCTTCAGCATCTTGGAGTGAGCAATCAACACACCTTTTTTCTAGGGTCCTCTGGCTCACTATTAAATTTGTTTAGGCCAAAAAAGAGTTAATCTTGTGTCAAAGCCTTCAAATCAGGGATCACTCTCTGCAACTTTAAACATTTCAGCATTCACATGTTTTTCACTCTGAATCCACCTGGGTTTGGAGAAGGGGAGGACAGAATGTCTATGTGACCCCACACCTCTCCTGCTAGGGCAAGCGGCAACCAAGGTAACAGAGCGAGAGAGGAAGAAAAGTGGCTTCATGATGATCTGCAAAAACAAGTTACAAAATAGAAACTTCAATCCACTCCAACACTGCTCAGTGGAGTTGACTGCAACCAACCATGGCTGCCTCCCTGTTAGACAAAGGAAGAGATGACCCCTGTGGAGGTTTTAGTTTGGAAGGTGAAGAAAGGGAAAAGAGAAGGCGGCTTACAGATGTGTTCCAATCGTATGTGAGCCTGACTCAGTGCTCCTAATGCACTATCTATGCAGCCTGGGGGCTGAGTGTGTTGTCCTACTCCAGTCAGCCCTGGCCCGTGACCCTGGGATGTAGCGTGGGTCAGCAAGATCAAGAAGGAGCTCTCTGGGGGAGCAAAAAGGTCTTCCTTCAGTCTCCTCTTAATGAAAAGTTGACATCCAACCCAAACCAACCATATTCCTACTGCACCTTCCTGGGTCCTCAGCTAGCTTGGGTGGGGCTGCAGTTTTGGTTGGCACAGATCATTGACCCATTCCAAGTTCCCCCAAGGTCTTGAAGAAATTGTCAGGTCCCTCCCCTGACACCACTGTTTAAGGGAGTCACAGAGAACATAACAGCTATGGATGGTCATTGGTCAGGAATGCAGTAGGGAAAAGATAATGTATACAGAACATTGCTTCCTTCCATAAGTCCAACCTTTGTGCCCAAAGATATCAGCTTTAACTGTGGTCCCTCATACTATCCCTACTTCAGAAAAAGCAGGGAAATAAGAAATTACTACTGTAAGGAGTTTTAGGTTCCTGTGGCATGAACACCCTGAGCCCACCCTCCCCTCCATTCTGGGCCAGTTGAGGGACAGCATACAGAGGGCCCTAGGGAAGCAGAAAGGAGATACAGCATGTGACTAGAAAGCCAAAAGTTAGAGAGAGATGGACCAGGAAAATTGTCCTGGAATCAAGAGGCCACACCAAGTCTTCAGACTCTCCTGCAGATCTGTAGCCTTGCTGCCATATATAAACACACCTTTTTCTCCTCCCCAGCACCCTTTTGGAAGATAAAGAAACAATTCTTGCTCCTCAGACTCTATGGCAACCCATGAGCCAGAATCTGCACTCAATACAAAAAAGGGGGAAAAAAATCCAAGCAGGTTGTAAACTTTTCGAGTCCTTCATGAGGAGAGGTATTTTCCCTGTAAAATTTTTTCTTTTTTCTTTTCAAAGTTTGTTTCAAAATAAAGAGCAAGAGAGGTCATGAATCCTAGTGAAAGGTGTGTAAAAACACAAGCTAAAAAAGGTACTGCCATCAATATGAAACTTAAAAAGAAATATATATATATGTATATACGTGCAGCTAATTTGTATATATATATAATTTTTTACATACATACATATATATGCCTGAACAGTGCAAATGGATGGAGTTCATAGTTCCAGTTTTAAAAATATAGTACAAGGAGAGTCTGATGGTATGAGGCCCAGGTGAAAGGACAAAGATACCTTTGGCGAGTTGGTTGGGCTTATTTCTTTTCCCGTCTTAGCACAGTTGACTCCTGGTGCTGACCAATCTGTTGTTCTCTACCAGCTCAATTCCAGAGACATGAAATTCAGAGGGGGTTATTAATATTTAGTTTAGAGCTTTTGAATATAATGACTTTTTTCCTTTTTCTCTTCTTTTGTGTTAATGGTTACTCTGTCTGACATGGGAGACAAAAGGGATAAAGAGGACGGGGGTGAAGAGGAGGGAAAGGATGAGGAAAGGCTAGGTGGCCACATCCCTTTGCTGTGACCTCGCCATCTGGAAAATGTTCTGAAAGGAAAAAGAGAAAAGAGTTATTGGAGAGCCTTAGGTGTCCACACTTCCTCCCATCTGGAGGCAGCCCTGCAAACAGAAATTGAGAACAATCACTGGATGACTAAGGCTGATTGGCCCCTTCCCCTGATACAACTTCCCATCTAGAATCATAGCCTTTTAGAGCCAGAAGACACCTTGAATGTTGTTCTACAGATGAGAAAACTGAGATCTGATTTGGGAGGCTGATTTGCCCAAAACCACACAGAAAAAAGGATGGAACTCCGATCTGATTCCCAGAGTCCAATGTTCTTGTTACTGTACCAAGAATATACATTCTCATGTTTCTGACTTTACCTTCTGAACCTCTGAAACATTTTCTTTGAGAATGAGTAGTTAATTACTCAGAATCTTCCAAATTCCACTCCAGCACTGGCACATACAGATAGTAGCTAAGGCAGCAAAAACCTCCTAACACATAACATTCTTGATTAACCCAGATAGACTCTATCATGACTCACTTTAGTCAGCATGGCTAAAACTGAGGACAGCTGCCCTTCTGGAAGGTGATTTGGTAAAAAATAAGTAAATGAAAACAGGCCGGGGAAGGTCCATGAAATCCTGAGGAACAAAACAGCCTATAACCAAGGCTCACCCTCTAGAATCATAGGAAGAAGCCGGGCTTTTAACATACAGTGTTCACCATCCAGAGACCAACCTCTGGAAAAATGTCCAGGTCACAATGGAAAACCAGTCCCTAACTAACGTTCTTAGACAGGCAGAAATGGAGGTGAGGGTCCCAGGTATTTTGCCACAGGTCTATAATTTTTAAAAAAACACCACCAAGAAAGATGAAAAAGTCAATTCAAGAATTGTTTATGATTACCTCTTTTCTCCACTTGAGCTCGCAGAACACCCTCTCGAAGCACTCATGCATGTAATTAAACTGAAAAAGAAGCAGCAACACTCACTGACTTCTCCAGATCAGGCACCAGAGGGCCAGGCCTAGTAACTCTCACCCTCAGTCACCTGATCTTCCAAACTTGTTCAGCCTACAGGAAAATCCTAACTGGCAATGCAAGGCCAGGCTCATCCACTATTCTTTGGCTCCTTCTAGTGGTAATTCTGAGTCAAGCGGGATGTGACATTGCCAATATTGGCTGGGCACAGAGGAAAGACAAGTTGGAGCGAGGGCGCTAAGATTCAAACAGTTCAGATCTCCAAACAACCGCTATCTCTATGTCTCTCCAGTTACGTATTTAACTTATGGAGAACTTTAAGCCCAACCGACTTTCCCCCAAGCGTGCTTCCCCATCTACCACTCACATATGGTGTGAAGATTTTAACCCATCGGGGCTTCTTCTCTCCTCGTGCATATTCAAAACAGAAGGCCATTCCTTCTTCATCTGTATCCCATCGCTGCATCTCATCCCATTCGAATGCTATCACCTGGTTCTGAACAACAGAGGACAAGAGTGTCAGGTCTATAGTGTCTGAGTGTGGGAGTACTGGGGAGCTTACATAAGGTGGTTCTGAGCCAGGCAGCAGAAGAGACATGAATGGAGATGTGGCATCATTTCAGGGAAAGGACCGTGAGGAAAGATAAAAGTCAGTGGAAGTAGCCAAGGAAGTTGTGGATCAGGATGGATTCAGTGCCTATTTATGCCCCAGTCAAAACAATTCTCATTTCATTTCCCCTCAAGAAGGCGCTAAAACACAGCAAGTGAGTGAGTCCCCCCAGGGCTCCAGGCCCTCTGCTAGCCTCCTCAGTGCCATGCTGGACTCACCTCCAGCTCCCCCTCTTCAGTGCAGGCATGCAGTTTAAAGTGCGTGATGCTGATGGCTGTGATGACGTGCCCCTTCCTCCTGGAATCACAGGCACAATGGGGGAAGATGATTTCATTGTAGCCCTCACAAGTCCTTAGCATGTTGAGGTACTAGACAAAAAGGAAGGGGAAACAGTGTTACTTAGGAACGAAACCCCTATGAAGAGCTGCTGAGATGGTACAAAAGAAAGAAAAGGAATAGTCTCATCTAACAACCTGAAACTTTGCCTCTGGCCTCATGCCAATCCCTAAGATGGGATAGGACTCAGAAAATCCTTTATCCCATTTCCAAGTTCCAATTTCCTACCTTCAATCCCTTTAAAAAAGATACACACTTGAAGCCAGAAGAAACACTGTAACCAAGCCTCCTAGGGCTAGAAGGAAACTTACCATGTCACAGTCTGGCCCTCTGCTTTCACTGCACCTAAGGGATGGCGATCTAATCCAGCCAAATAATTTAGGAAAGGGAGTTGATGTTTCTCCTCACCTTTCTCCAATCAAAAGTTAAAATGATCTCAATGATCATGATTAAGCTACCCCATATCTCACATTCATAAAAGAGAACTTAGAAGCTAGTCATGATACAGAAACTCAGGTAGTTATGAGAATTGCCTGAAGTCATAAGTGGCACAATCAGGGTTGGAACCCAGGTTTAAGTTCTAGGACAGTCCTAGTCCTCAAAGCAGCACCACTGTCCACTGGGTGTCTCCCAGCGTGTGTCTCCTTAACCAGCATCTGGACCAAACTCACAAGCACAATGTTATAAGACTAATCCAGCGAGGTCTCTTAACTAACGAATCTAACGCAAATCTTTTCATCTCTTCTCTATAATTGAGGCTGGCATCTTTTACTCAACTCACTATACTGAGAGGGAAGAGAGTTAAAGCAGAAAAGTAGGGAAGAGAGTAGCAAAGCAATAGGGAAGGAAAATAAGGGGGAATAAAAGATTCATGGACTCTGACCACGCCCGTAGTTGACATGTTGCAAAGGAAGGGGAGGACACACTGGGATCGTGTGCAAGGTGCCGGAGAGATGAGAAGGGCACCATACCCTCGCTGATCTCAGCTAGATGGGCAGGAGACCAGAATACACCGGGGAGTTGCCTTCTGCTTTACCGAGATAGAAGAAAAGAAGGGACAGAGGCACAAAAAGGACACTGGGCAGCCTATGGCTCTGGTGTCAATGAATGGCACCTAAGACCACTGCTACGCCACCAAGAGCTGTCTGAGAAGACTCAAGGGCCCAGGGGAAAAAAAACTACCACCACATTCTCTCTTTGTTTGTTTGTTTGGGTAAAATAACAGCAACTCTGAAGGTGAAAAATTATCAAAGGACAGCCACGAACACAAGGACAGGGTCAATTTAGAAGGGAGGCTCTTAGAACCACCACACTTCACATCATTTTTCTTCTCTCACTTCTCCCTCCATCTGTCAATCCTACCACACCTTCTTTTATCATTCTTCCTAGATCAGTGGTGTTCTGGTTACCTAGTGCTGCTCAGACAGGAATATACCACAAATGGGATGGTCTGAACAAACAGGAGTTTATTCTCTTAAGAGTTCGGGGGGCTAGAAGTCTGAGTTCAAAGTGCCAGGCTCTAGGGGCTGCGTGAAAGCCCCTCAACCTTGGGCTTTAGCTCTGCCTCTTGCTCCTGGTCCACTGGAGCTAGAGGAATCTCTACACTCAGGCAGCTGCTGGCTGCTGAGGCCGACAAGCCCAAGGTTGACATCAGGTACAGTCCTGATGTTACCAAACCACAAGGCAAGCCATTGCTTCAAGTCCATTGTAAGTCCCAAGGTCGGCAGAGCATGGCAGGCTGCTGAACAATGACACAGCTACTTGCAGGGTTTAAGCGAGCCATAAGCTAGAGCCCATTCCCAAAGTTGTTTCTTATATACAGGAAGCAGACAACATACCCAAAGGCAGCTACTCAGCTGCTCCCAGTAGATTCCACCATTGAGTTGATTGTCAGTCTCATCATGGGGAATACTACATCCAGCTGTCCAGCCACTCAACCAGGCCTAGCCAAGTTGACACAGAAACTGAAGTACCTACCACAAGTGGTCAACGTGGATGCTATTGGTATTATGAACAAAAAGAAATCCTTGGCCACTAAGCTTTAGTAAATATGCTGGGGGTGGATAGCACAAAAGAGGAGAGAACTCTGGGGTTAGAGCAAGCAGCAAAGATTGGGACATGAAACAGTATACAGAGGAGTAATTTAAGAGCTTAAGCCCAGAATGCCCTAGGCTTGAATCCTGGTCCCAACATTTCCTAACTGTAACCTGGGGCAAGTTACTTGAATGCAGGCAAATTTACTTCATCCCAGGAACTTTAGTTTCCTCTTCTTTTTAAAAAAATACTACTTACCTCATAGGGTTATTGTGAACATTAAATGTAGACTATTTGGCACAGTACTTAGTACATATAGGTATTTAATAAATAATAACCAGTTGCCATCTAGTTGATTTCGGCTTATGGCAGTCCCATGTGTGTCAGAGTAGAACCGTGCTCTTTAGGGTTTTCAGTGGCTGGTTTTTCAGAAGTAGATCACCAGGACTTTCTTCTGAGGTACCCCTGGGTGGACTTGAACTTCCCATCTTTCGGTTAGCAGCCAAGTGCATTGATAGTTTACACCACCCAGGGACTCCTAATAAATGATAGCTTTAAAAAATAATTTTAAAAGATCAACAATCCTGGCCAGAGGTCTCAACCACTTTCTCTCTCAACAAGACCACGTGAAACGATGTATTTGGAAATTACTTTAAAAACTCCAAGGGGTGGGAGAAAAAAAGCATGTGTGAGCTATAGATGAAATAGGAACGGCAGAAAAGTTGATGGCTACTAAAATTGGGTAATGCGTACATGGGGGCTAATTACACTATTCTTTCAACTTTTTTACGTATTTGAAAATTTTCAACATAAAATGCTAAAAGAAAGAGTGCCCCACAATCAGACCTCTGGCATTCATCCAAGTCAATCTCGGAACACACTCATTAGAAACTTCCTTCATGTTCACTAAGAGGCAAATTCTCCTCAGAGCTGCCTAAGACCTCTGCAAATGTATGAAATCTTGGAGCTTTGAGAACAATTCTGCTTACATCCTTCAATGAAAAAGGCTTACATAAAGTACATTTATTGAGCGTTCTCTTCTTTGAGAGGTGCCACTATGGTTTTGAAAAATATTTCTGCCATATTCCTAATCAGAAGTTTCAGTCTTTTTTTTTTTTAGAGAGAGAAAGAGGCCAACAAAAGCAGGGACCAGGAAAAGAGATCAGAAGAGATAAAGAGTTCTACATATCCTGAACCCTCTTTGTGACAGTGAATAAGTTACTCTATCTGGGGCTTTCCCTATACAGTCTGGAAATAAAGGACACTGTTGCCACCCTCTCTTCCTTGATGTAGGGAAAAGCACATGCACTACAGCTAGACAGAAATGGGCTCCAATCTCATTTCCAAATCCTAGCTACGCTTTTGACAAGCTGTGTGACCTTGGGTAAAAATCCAATCTCTCAGACTCCACTTCTCTATAAAGTGAGGATAACAACTGCAGAGTTGTTATAAGGAGTAAACGAGAATGTAACCTCAAGTGCCTTGACTAGTATCAGGGACATAATATGTGCCCTTCCCTTCTCCTCTGAATCAAAAGGCTGAGTTATCCCTTCATATTCGAGGGTGTTAGTCTTTGAAAGCAAAGGACCTTCAGGGGACTGCCTAATGATGTAAGTTCCAAAAATAACCTGAATGAAAACTGAGGGCACCTGAGGCCTTGGTGAGGCGAGAAGAGGTGAAAGTCATTGGGGAGATTTTATATTTTCAGAGAGTCTCAGATTGGGTAGTATTTCTCAGCTCAAAGTGGGCAACCCCTATATTCTCTAGGTTTGCACAAAGACAAGAAAAGAAACATTTAAATTTTTACATAAATCCAAAATTCCCAAAAGGCAAGTGAATTTTTGTTTTCAAAATATCCACAAAGGTATGTGGATACATGTTTAAAACACAAAATTACCCTGTATATTCTCCTTTCATGTTAAGTTTGTTGTTGTTATGTGCCGTCGAGTTGGCCCCGACTCATAGCGACCCCTCCTTGGGTTTCCGAGGCAGTATCACTACGGAAGTAGGATTGCCCAACCTTCCTTCCGAGGAGTGGCTGGTGGGTTTGAACCGCCAGCCATCTGGTTAGCAGGCAAGTATCTTAGCCACTATGCTACCAGAGCTCCTAGTTTAGTATAGCTAAATATGTATTCTGAACAGTCTTGCTTGATTTATATACCCCTTAGCTGATGGACCCCCATTAGACCAGAGATAAGGAACGGTATAGCGTGGGACGTCTTGAATGTGCACTATTCAGCAATATAGGTAAACACGGAGATAGGACAGTTATTACTGAAGCAGAGCCTCAGTACTTAACAGAGCAGAACACTCAGGGTGAAAGGATGAAGGTCCACTCTGGAGAACGCTCTGTTCTTCCAAACTGCCTGACAAGGGTCAAGCCAGGTCTCAAACTGAAACAGTGGCTTGAAAGGAACCTTGGAAGCCAACATTCCCAGTTCTTGAGTAGCGATTCTGAAGCACCTAAAGTTTCAGAATTATGAGTGCTTTTTAAAAATACAGATTCCCAGGTCCTTCCTCCAGAGAGTCTGGTGTAGTAGATTTGCATTTTAAACAGGCTTCACAAATGACTCATGTAGGTGGATTGAGAACCACACTTCGAGAAACACTGTCTTTCACACGTACTGCTTTGTATGAAATCATTAAAAGTTATGTTGAGGAACACTAACATAGGAATTCCTTATGTGTGAGTTCACTAATGGCAAAATCAGGCCACTCCACCCTTCTTAAGAAACACAAAATTTACATGTATGTAAGTGTTTGTATGAAAGAAAAAAGTTCTTCCTTGTACATTACATTCTCAACTATCTAAATGTGAGATTCAATCTAACTCTGAAAATAAGTAGGAAACCAAAACATTTTTGATCACACTATATATTACAAACTATGGCAAGGACATGGGCTGTCCTCCGTATTTGGAGATTTGGAGAACAAGGGAACTTACACAACGCTTATTTATTTATCTACCAAGAGTGCTGGAGTATTTCATCAAGACTCAATTTGATAGCTGGCAATCTGAACATCTCCAATTTACAGAAAAGAAACTAAACCTGAGAAGTCTGTTGAATTGTGAAGGTCTCACAGTTATTTAGTGACTAATTGGGATAAGATTCTAGGGGTCTCAATATGCTAACTGTAGGGCTGACAACCATACTAAGCTGCAACAGTGAATGATACCTGATTTTTCAAGAGCCTATCTGAGTTGGAAGTTTCAATGTATGGATCATGATCATTAGCTTAATGTCTTTGAAAACTGATACTTAAATACGTGAAATTATACTTTACTAAAAGTCAAATTGACAGGATTTTCTTTAAAATCTGAGTGGGATTCACTCACTGCCGTCAAGTTGGATCCGACTCATAGCAACCCCTCCTTGGGTTTCTGAGGTGGTATTTCTACAGAAGTAGATTGTCCAACTTTCCTTCTGTGGAGTGGCTGGTGGGTTTGAACTGCCAGCCTTCTGATTAGCAGTCAAATGCTTTAGGCACTATGCCACCATTATGGGACTAGTAAATACATATCTTGGCACTAGGTTTTCAAGATATGAGAATCCCATAAATGGTTAAGCATATTTTATACTCAATTCCAATGACCCATGGGAAAACATATTAGTGCATCAGCTGCACTCTAGTTCTTAACTGGGTGATTACAATACATAAACTTGGACCTAAAGATAATTTTATAATATATCACTGTGCTTGTCAAATTCAGATTTTCTCTATTTTGCCACACAACAACCCTAACCCATTTAATTTCTCTAGCACCTTGCACATACTCTAGTGCCTGGTATATACTTGGTGTTCAACAAATTTTTTAAAATGCATAGATGGAAGACAGTGTATTTGCAGTACAGTATGTGCAATGTGTTTTTCACTCTGGTATATTAAAAGCCCTTATGCAATTCCTTTGATTTTTATTATCTGTTCAGGAACAGGAAGACTATTGTCTCTCGCTAAGGCAAAGAACTACTGTATACCCTGATGGCTCTTTGGCTGCCCTTTTTACCAGAAAGATGCAGATGTGTTGGTGAGAAGAATGTACTAGTGTATGGAAGACAGTATCATTATCTTAACATATGGAAGTTGAGTTTTAAAACTCTGTCTCAAAAATAAATAAACAAAATTCTGTCTTCACATAGTACAATTCCTTTATTTAAAATTCTATCCAGAGTTAATTATATTTAGATTTTTACACTGTCTATCTTAGTCTGATAGCATGCAGAACATAGATAAATGGCTCCTTGATTTTTGGCAATTTTTTTTTTTTTTCTTTCCTTTCATTTTTAATTTTAATTTTTATTATTTATTTATTTATTTTCCCTTTATTATTTTTTTTAATTTTATTTTGATTTGGGTGAAGATTTACAGAGTAAATTCACTTTTCATACAGCAGTTCACATACACTTTGTCTCATGTCACTGACCAAAATTTACAATGCAACAGCTCCCCTCCCACTTCCTCCCCATAGTT
>NW_006921877.1:1320297-1321579 GCF_000298275.1 Orycteropus afer afer
ATGTTTTTCCATTTATGTAGGTCTCTTATGGTTTCTTGAAGTAGCTTTTTATAGTTTTCTTTGTAGAGGTCTTTTGTGTCTCTGGTAAGATTTATTCCCGATTTTTGGCAATTTTCTAAGGCAAAGAGGTTCACTACTTTTCATTATGTAAGTTACAAAGTAACTCTTCTACCTAGACATAAGATTATGGGCTAAGACATAAGATTATGGGCTAAATTTAATGGCTGGCTTGTTTGCATTCTTATTCCAACCTAATTAATTTAAATGGATCAACATACCCTTATAAAAACTGCACAGAAGTTACAAAAGAAATTTAAGTGAATCAGAATCGTTACCAATGCCTTGTGAGAAATCATTAAACATTATAATTAGAGAAATTTCAACTGTATGTAAATTTTCCAAGAGAGAAATTTAACAATGCTATGAGTGGAAGTTTTTGTAAATATTCTTTACAAATTTTATTTTTGATGGAAATTATCAAAATTATCCCTGGATGGAAATTAACACTGGTTTATTTATACACATGAAACAACTGGAAACTAATTTTAAAACATTTAAGGAACACTCCAGGCAGCCCTGTCCAGCAGAACTTTCCACAATGATGAAAATATTTTATATCTGAGCTGTCTACTATGGGAGCCACTAGTCACATAGGGTCACTCAGTGCCTGAAATATGGCTAGGGCATCTAAGGAACGGAATTTTAAACTGAATTTAATTTAAAGTTAAACAGCCACATGTGCATAGTAGGTACAAAAGAGCACAGTTCAATCAAAAGCATTGTTGAGCATGTATATTTAAGCAGCTGCAGAAACAGAAGCCATGAAAATAAATGATTTTGCCATTGCTAAATCATAACTAACATAATTTCTAATGTTAAAAATCTAAATATCAGTTCTCACAAATTTTTATCTTTATTATACTTACTGCAATATTTGCACTTTTTTTTTGTTTTAGCACATTTTTGTTTATCAAAAGAATACTGTTAGGTTATTATTAATAATAAATTTATATACCTATGTATAGCAATATAAGCTCTATGTGTGCTAAATGGAAAAATACAATTAACTTTGCATCAGGGTCCATACTCCATTCACACCCCACATTTTTTTTTTTATTAGGAAAGCCACTGACTAGTTTTGCAGTATGTAAAATGACTGAAAGCCAGATGAATTATGGGAAGATATGAAGAACATTATCCATGAAGAAAGCAAGAGATCACTAAAAAGACAAGAAAAGAAGAGAAGACCAAAGTGGATGACAGAGGAGACTCTGAACCTTGC
>NW_006921877.1:1323519-1346419 GCF_000298275.1 Orycteropus afer afer
GTACATCCTACAGAAGTAGACTGCCTCATCTTTCTTCCACAGAGCAGCTAGTGGGTTTGAACTGCCAACCTTTTGGTTAGCAGCCAAATGCCTTAACCATTACACCTCCAGAGCTCCTAAAAGAGGCTATAGGGAATGTAAACCTACCATGACCATTTTCCGTTGTTCATACAGCTTCTGTAATTGGTAGGACTTTTCCTCTGCTTTGATATAACCTTTCTTCACATCATCAACAGCCTGTCACCAAAACAAAGGCAAGGGAGAAAGGAATGTAAAAGTCATTATCAAGTAAGTTCTCGTGAAAAATAAAAAGACATGATTCATTTTCAGAATAACTCTTATCCATTTGAACCATCATCATCATCAGTGAGCTCTGCCACGTAGCCATGTGTCCTGGAATAACCAGTATTTAAGGAGTGTCTGGAATGTTCTCAAGGATTGTTCTAGGCACTGTGTGAGGGATTTGGTTTTTGGTGACCAGAGACTTAAACGCTGGTCAATTTATACACGTGAAACAATTGGAGAACAATGAAAGACAGTATACAATACTGTGTTAGAGGTAACATAATGTTGTAACAAAAATGTGCAGTGTAGACAGTAGGTGATATACAGTCAGAACAGAAGATCTGATTCTAATTATATTACAGAAACCTTGGTGAGACCTTGAAGGCTAGACTGAAGAAGAGAAACTACAAGCTAATGCCAAGAAACAGGAATGGGTTTGAGCTTGTATACATTCAGGAGACAGATATGTCAGATTAAATAAAGGGTACATATTAGGGGAAGTGAAAGACAATGATGGATGGGTAGGTTAACAACAGATTATGCAAGATCCTAAAAAGCAAGCACAGAAACTTAGACTTAAGGAGAAAGACGGCAGTGAGCTAAAATAAGCATTAAGAACTTGTTTTTCTAAAGAAAGATTGGTCTGAATTGGAGTACCAAATGAATTATGTTCAGGAGGGAATGAAATAAAGGAGATCAACGATGTTGTGGTACTTGAAGTATAAAGCGAAACAAGGCCTTAAACTAGGGTGACAGTAATTGGAAGAGAGGAAGTGACAAATCTGAGGCAGTGAGTGAAAAACAAAAACATCCAACAGGCCTTGATGCAGGCACAAAGATAGCTGCACATAATATGCTACTTCTAAATTTCTTCTGGATCAGGTATATGAAATACGCTTATTCAATCTCTTCTCCACCCCAAAAAATCTAAAAGAAGGGAAAACAGATCTTTGGGAGAAACAAACAAACAGCAAATATTATCACTTGTCCAGGCCATTCAGAATCCAAGCTCAGTGACTTACTGCAAGGATAATCTGTGCAGGTTCCAGGCACTGGAACCTTTATCAGAAGCCTGAGAATTTGAGTAACCTGAGTTTTGATGTTATTTCATGAGTATGGGTCAATTTATATTAACACCCATTGCTGTCAACTCCATTCCAACTCACAGTGACCCTATAAGAGAGATGAGAACTGCACATGATTTCCTCGGTGGTGATCTTTACAGAGGCAGACTGCCACACCTTCTACTGAGGAGCAGTTAGTGGGTTCAAACTGATGTTTCAATGAGCAGCTGAGCTCCTAACCGCTGCACCACCAGACTTCTTTTTCCATAAAGATTATAGCTCTGTCACCTATCAATGTGCACTGGGGTAAGTTACTTAAACCTTGAGTCTGTAAAACAGGAATAGCTCTGGTAGCATAGTGCCTAAGGTACTTGACTACTAACCAGAAGGCTGGCGGTTTCAAACCCACCAGCCACTCCTCGGAAGGAAGGTTGGGTAATCCTACTTCCATAGTGATACTGCCTTGGAAACCCAAGGAGGGGTCGCTATGAGTCGGGAGCGACTCGACGGCAAATAACAACAACAAACAACAAGGTGGGCAATAAAATAACAGATGTTAAAAGTTCTGGGAAGTATAAAATATATAGTATATATAGTATATAAACTATATAAATAGTTATTATTAATAATATCACTGTTAGTATTGTTTAGCTAGTATGTTCTAAAAACCACATGAAGGATGTTAAAGTCCTCCCTGGAACTGCCTAATGGAAATACTGTGTCAATCTCTCCCCAGTGCTGGCCACACAAAGGAGAGCTCACTTAGGCACAGAGGACAATATTCAGAGAGGGGATACTCAGAAAGAACTGCTACACACTGTCCTGAAGACTCTGGACACTTTATTATTTATCACTAAAAACCTTGGCTGCTCTAGACAAATTTAAACCAATTATTGAAAAGCCGGGGAACAAGTAAAGAAGGAAAGAAAACAACAAGCAATCATGGTCTATCTAGTCTGTTTCCCACGTAACTTAGAGTGTTATTTGGTACAGGAAAACATCTTTGCAATTCTTTTTCTAATGACCAAATAAAAATACTAAATTTCTCTCTTGTCCTCAATACCTAGAGCTGTGTCCAATTCATAATAGCATTTAAATATCTGATGAACATCTCCCCAGGCAGAGATGGCATGTTAGCCTCAGAGTAATCATCTGTCTATTCCAGCAGGTCTTAAGAACTATCTTCACATGGGGCAGAAAAATGTTTTCTCCTCTCTCATGTCTAATAAAGATTATATTGCTTGACTAGCCCTGAGTAGAAACAATAAATATCATCATGCTAAAGTCCTTTTTATCTTCTTAAAGTTTGTTTCTAAATAAAAGGTGTAATTAAAAAATACACACACACACACACACACACATATACATAACTAAAAGGCTCATAATAAAAGCAGCAGTTTCTTGGTTCCAGAGCCTAATTTCACAGAGGTAACCACTTTTAAGCAGTTTCTTCTGATTATTTCCCTTCATAATTTGAATGACATAATTTACTCTGATAATTTCTGATTTACCAGACTTGCTGTGTTAAAAATATTAGGTCTTCGCTCTTGTACCACTCAAACTCCCTTTCTCTCAGCCTCTAAGTAAAAATTAAATCAATATTGAGTATTTACATTATTTTAAGTATATAAACATTGTTCACAACTAAGCTACACACTGCACTATGAATTATTTTCTTATGTAATTTTTGTTTATTTGTTTTTCTTGATGTTAATAATTGTCTCAGGTTTTATTTGTAACTCTCCATGTACCTAACCACCAATTCTTCTTCCAGAAAAACAAAACATCAAAACCCCTCTCAATTTACTCAAATGTTCTTTCAGTTTTTTGGTAAATTACTGACACTTCTCATCTGTTATGGTCTTCTCTCCTGTTTCTCTTTGTCTTTGTGGTCATATGTCTTTTTAAATTCCATGACTGTTATTTTAGTGAGCTTTCAGGATGGAGCAACTTAAATATGTGTGTTCAATCTGTCAGGTTTAGCCAACATTTAAATATATTCTATCATGAATTTTGACTTTATTTATTTATTTAAGAAAAAGGCTCTTTATCATCATTATCATTTAATATCTCATGAATTCTAAGTTGCATATTTTAACATCTCTGAAACTAGGATGCATCCTATACTCAACAACGTGTCAGTTCAACTGTCAGGTTTTCTTCCTTTCTTAGCAGTATATAAAATAATGATGCACTTTATAGTCGATGAAATCTTAGAATTGATTAAATATGGTAGCATTAGATAGTCTCATCATCAAACTTTTTGTTGTTGTTGTTATGTGCCACTGAGTTGGACCTGACTTAGAGCGACCCCTCCTTGGGTTTCCGAGGCAGTATCACTACAGAAGTAGATTGCCCCATCTTCCTTCTGAGGAGTGGCTGGTGGGTTTGAACCGCCAGACTTCTGGTTAGCAGTCCAGTGCCTTAGCCACTATGCTACCAGAGTTCCCATCATCAAAATATGATACAAAAAAAAAAAAAAACCAAAATTTAGTAAGGGAAAGAAATATAATACTATTTATACAATTATTTACCTAGTGAATCAAAGAATCATTTGAAGCAAGATACTGTTACAAAAGCAATAGTTTTTCTAAATATCTAAATATTTTTGTCTTACAGTCTTATAATTCAAAAACCAAGTCAGTATGTGCCACTTTAAATTTTTCTACTCATAAATAAATAAAACTGTTAGGTATTATTCTTCTCCTTTAACAAATCATAAGATAGATCTCAGCAAAGCTATGCTAAGGATTTACCCAGTGCAGAACTTGTACTTGAACCACATATGCTGACTCCTAGCTCATGATTATTCCATTCTAACATTACAAAGGAAAAAATATTCCATTCATAGTAGTAATAAAAATATCATGAAAGGGAAATTAATTTCATGGGGGCATAAGTAAAAAATAAAACTATTCAACTTTATTTGAGGAAACAAAAGAGTTGAATAAAATAGAAACATTAGGCACCTAGTTAGAAATACTACATTTAATAAAAATGGTGATTCTTCTCAAGTTAAAGAATATCAAACCTTTTAAAAGAAGATGGCTTTAAACTTACCAAATATTAAAATGTATTATAAAGAAACATTTAATCAAAAGGGGTGTATTATAACCAAAAGGGTGTACTGAGTCAAAAATAGAAACACAGATCAAGAGAACAGAGACCCAAAATATAGGCAATATATAAAAACAAATTTAATAAAAGACAAGCATAATAATTAGGAAAATGAATCATTTAATACATTCTGCTGGGCCATTATTTGGAGAGCAAAACAGAGAAAATTTAACCTAGACCAACCTTTCATATCATATACCACAATAAACCCCACATAGATTAAAGTATTAAATATTAAAAATAAAATATAGGAAATTAAAAAAGAACAGCACACTTATACTTACTATTGAGGAGAGAAAATGTACCGATAAATGAAGCAACAGAAATTACAAAAGAAAAGACAGATAAATACTGTTATACAAAACGTTAAAACAAATCAGTAACACTAAGATAAAAAAAAGGAATAGAATAAATATCTGTAAAACTGACAAATGTTTAAAGTTTAAGATAAAGAGTCAATGTACATCACAACAAAAACACAATTAGAAAATAACAAGAACTTACTCAACAGAAAACACATATATAAAGTGATACTACAAAAGTTCACAACAAAGTCATTTACAACCACACACTCAAAAGATACACTGGAACTAATAAGAGGGAATGATTAAACAGCATGTAGTACATTAATTCAGCCATGATTTATAATGAAATATAATTTTATAGGTATGTGAAAAGGAAAAAAAAAAAGATTCCAAAATTATTTATCTACATTAGGATTATAACTATGTAAAAATTACACATCTATAAAAAGACCTAACACAGATATAAGTGTAAGAGCTCTGGTAGCATAGTGCCTAAGGTACTTGACTGCTAACCAGAAGGCTGGCGGTTCAAACCCACCAGCCACTCCTCAGAAGGAAGGCTGGGCAATCTACTTCTGTAGTGATACTGCCTTGGAAACCCAAGGAGGGGTCGCTATGAGTCGGGGCCAACTCAAAGGCACACCAACACAACACACAAATACTTGTAGGAAAAGATAATAAAAGAAGACTTCCATATAGGGATGGCAGGTTAAAAACAAGCATCTACTTTTACTTCCCCCTAAAACTCCAATAAAATGTCCACAAAGGGATTTTTTCTTTTTTTAAGGAATAAATCCACAAGATCAGGGAGAATGGGAAGACACAACCAGAACAAAATGTTGGCATCTGGAATGCAGATGAACATGTAGTAACTTAGGAAACCTGGAAAAACTGATGTCTAAACTGACAGTGGAGAAGGTGGAGGACCACTCACACTTATACCACACAATTCCCAAAGACCCAGGAATTGGTGGCAGGTGGTGGTCATCCAGAAGAGGCAGTGGGTGTGTGGCTAAAATAAGGAGGATCAATTGAAAGCCTATTTGAGAAGCAGTCAAAGTCTCAGATCCTTTCTCCTCCACTCCCTGTAGCCAGATGACTGCCACCCTAATGCCAGTGAAAGACTGCAGAAACCCACAGTACACTACCATGCTGAGCTCCAATCAGTGCTGTAGTCTCCCAATCTTAAATTTGAGCAGACATCTGTATTAGTGTAAAGCATCTAACATGAACAATAGAGACCAAAACAAACAAACAAAGGATAAAAAAAAAGGAGTAATAAGCAAAAAACCAAATTTTTTAAAAATTATTAATTTAATTTTTAATAGTCATAGGAAGTTAAGAAAAAATATTATAACCACAAAACAAGAACAGAATATTATGTAACAAAAAAAAAAAAAACATTTAGAGAACAAAAGAAAGCCTCTGGAAATAAAAAATATAATGAAACCAAAAAAAAACCAAACTCACTGCCATTGAGTCGATTCTAACTCATTATAACGACTCCCATTGGGTTTCTGAGGTGGTAAATCTTTACAGAAGTAGATTGCCCAGTCTTCCTTCCACGGAGTGGCTGGTGGGTTTGAACTGCCAACCTTCTGGTTAGTAGTCAAATGCCTTAGGCACTATGCCACCAGAGCTCCTTTTAGTTCAACAGGAAGACTAGAAGACAAATCTGAGTAAGTTTTCCAGAAAGCAGAGCAAAAAGAAAAACTTTAAAGTGTGAGAGAGAAGAAAATTAAAGGGGCAGACCAAGAAGTCTCACGTCAGAAGTTCCAAAAGGAGTAAGCAGAAAATGAAAGAGGAAATGATCAATTGAGTTATTCAAGAATATTTTCTAGATCAGAAAGGTATAAATTTCCCACAAAGGGCCCAACACAATAAATGAAGAGACACCCAGCATGGCATATCATTATGAAATTTGAGTCCAGTGGAGATAAAAAAGATCTTATTAACTTCCAAATAGGGAAAAAAGTCACATATAAAGGTACAGTAATCAGAATGGCTTTGGATTTCTTAATGGCAACACTAAATATACCTAAGAATCACCTGGGGATCTATAAGAATCACCTGGAGATCTTGTTAAACTGTAGATTCTGATTCAATGTATCTGGAGTGGAAAGGAAAAATTCTCAGCTAGGGGAATGTACTGGTCCAAAGCCCTGATATTTACTATATTGCCCTGCCATACATCTCATTATTTATAGAGTCTAAAAATGTAAACACTGAATATTGACTATATTAAGAAGATGTGAGAGATGAAAATGCTATGAGTATGTGTGAGAATGTGAAATTAAGAGATAATGCTTGAATCTGAAAAATCAAGTTGTAGCAATATAGCCAAGTTATAACAGGGACATGAAGATAAACACCTAATCAAATCAAACCAAACCAAAAACAGAGTTAAAAGAGGTGAAAGCCGATGCCTATGGAAGTAGATGAGGGTAAGTGGGGCAACTGCTATTTTTCTTAACAAACCTTACATAACTATTTGGTGCTTTAAACTCTATAGCTCTGGTGGCACAGTGCCTAAGGAACCTGACTGCTAACCAGAAGACTGGCGGTTCAAACCCACCAGCCACTGTGTGTAAGGGAGACTGGACAATCTACTTCCGTAATGATTTACTGCCTCAGAAACCCAAAGGGGGTCACTATGAGTCAGAATCGACCCGATGGCAGTGAGTTTGGTTTGGTTTTCTGTTAAACTTTATGTATGTATGTGTAAGCCATAGTGATAATTTTGTTGTTTTAAAAAATAACTATTTTTAAAACTCATTTTATAAACTTATTTATCATTTGTGAAATGAGTTATTTTACAAGTATAAATAAGACCCTGGGGCACAGCAGCTTGAACTGGCAAATTATCCACTACATATAAATTAAGAAATCAGTAGTTTTAGGAAGACCAATCTACCCACCTGATGAAAGAAGTAGGTAACAGCAAGGTCATTGTCATTTAAGAGGATTTCCTCTTCTGTTGTAAAAAGCCACTTTCGAATGGTCAGGCAGGTACCTGGCACAGCTGATGTATAATTTTGGACATAGAGTTTGTGAGGAAATTCATTAGGGGCCAGCTTACGTACTAAAGAGAAGACAAAACAAAGTGAGTGAAAAGGTGTGTAAGGATTTTCCTAGTAAGAATTGTATAAGGCAGATCAAGAATGGCAGGTTACCATTAACCATATGAGATTAGAACATCAGCTCAAATCCATCAAAGAGCTCTTCTGCCTACGGAGCAAAAAATAACTATGTGCCTGGCCAATCTATCTTTTCTAACTATGACTACGCTCACTTGAGCTTTAAACTGACCTCAATGACAGGCCCTTCAGTTAACATGCTGACTCTGCAGACTGCACTAACTCCAAATTTAATTAAAATATCCATTATTTGTCCGTTAGAGCTGATGTCCACTGAATATCTTTAAAGTGAGCTAGCTTCCCCTCTTACTCATCCAGCTATGGTGTATTCAGAATCTCTCATGTGGCAATTCTTAATTAATTCCTTTTATTATTAAGAGCTAAAAGGTGTTGCTATCCCCCCCCCCAAAAAAAAGAACCCTAACAGCATACAAGCAGGATAAAAACAAATTACCACCACTTGTAATTTCTATACTTCCTTTCTTTGGAAAGGCTCAGTAATTTCTTCTCTTGATATTTCCTTGGCTTTATGATACTGAAAAAGGCAGATTTAATATTCCCCATTTTATAGAAAGTGAAACCAAAGCTTAGAAAAGAATGTTAAGATTAGAATCCAAGTGTCCTGGTTCCCTAGTAATCCTTTGCAACAAACATAATTTATATGAGCCTAGTTAGACTGTGGAGTCCCTGAGTGGTGCAATTAAGTGCTCAACTATTAATTGAATGGTTGGCAGTCTGAATCCACCAGAGGTGCCTCAGAGTAAAAGCCTGGGGATCTGCTTCCAAAAGGTCACTGCCTTGAAAACCCTATGGAGCTAAGTTCTACTCTGACACACATAGGGTCACCGTGAGTTGGAAGTGACTAGATGGCAACTGCTTTTGTTTTGTTTTAGTCAGGCTGTAGGGAACAGGAGGGAAAAATAATGGGAATATGGCTGCTTGAGGAGGGATCAAGGTGGTTCTACCTTGATCTGGGGCCACACAGGGACCCAGGTCTACCAGACTCCTTCCCCCTTTCTGGGAAGAGGGAGGTCTGTTTAACCAATATAATCCAAGTCACTGCTGGTCTTAGCATTTGCATGTGGGTGTATAAATATTGTGGAGGAGACCCATAAACTGTAGGAAATCTGTCATCCAGAGCAAGCTCTCAGACTTCCTCCCCTATGTGCAATCGATGTGACCATCACCCCTAGCTTTTATAAGATATAACAGAAATTTCCTGTCACCATGCAATAAAATGCTGTTGTTGTTGTTGTTGTTATGTGCCGTCGAGTCGGCCCCGACTCATAGCGACCCCTCCTTGGGTTTCCGAGGCAGTTATCACTACGGAAGTAGGATTGCCCAACCTTCCTTCCGAGGAGTGGCTGGTGGGTTTGAACCGCCAGCCATCTGGTTAGCAGGCAAGTGTCTTAGCCACTATGCTACCAGAGCTGTAGGAAGTAGAAATCTAGTCAAGCAGAAACTTAAAACATATGCACTAAAGTGCATATTCTAATTCCTAGAGACAAAAAGCTATTCTTTAAGATCCTTACTAAAACACTGGCTAAAAAACAACAAAAACACCTCTTATTAAGATTGTTTCATTGGAATGTGTGAAATTTTGCTTTCGATTTAAAAGAACTTCATGAAAGTACTTGATTCAGCTGTGTGTGTAACTTATAAAAGAGGATAAAAGAGCGACAGTGATTGTGCTTCACAGGATTTGCCTGGTCTGCTTGCTGGAGACAGACCTAATAAGTGGGGTCTCCGCCTGTCCTCAAGTTCTTTTTCTCTGAGCAAATAGTTTCAGTCTGACAGCTTCTGGGAGCTTCAGTCAACAGTATTAGAATAAAATTCCCAAAAACAAAATTTAATATTAGCCACTGGCACTTACCAAAGGAATGATTGATCACTTCAAATAAGGCAAAGTAATTCACCGTTGTGCTATCCATGCCAACCTTTGCTGCAATAGCCTAAAGTATAAACAGAATAGATTAATATCAGGGAAATGAAATCAGACAACACTGTGGGAAAAACAGGTATATGAATGTACGGCAGGGAGAAGAGGCTATGCCATCTTGGCTTCACAAAAATTAAATTATAGCTACCCTTCTTTACATGTATGTATACATGCACTCATGCATGTGTACTATAAAGGGAAAAAAGTACCTGTATTTGACCCAAACAACTATAATCTCTAAATATGAGTTTTTCCCCTCTAATACAAGCTCCTTAAATACCAACTTTCCTCTCTAAAATAGGATTCTGTCCTAAGAGGGTCTTTTTAACAGCACTTATAGAAAATGGGCTTGATAAGGACAAATCTTAAGAACCTATATATCCAGTCTCTCATATTCTGCCTACATTTAATACAGGTTGTTAACACACAAGATACACAGCTTTGGTTCTTTAGCTTAAGATATTTTTGTCAATTTTTCTCATGCTTCACAAATTATTTTTGTTTAATTTTCAGATGATCCATGTCTCAGGCTGGGACATTAGGTACCTCCATTTCCATAGTGAACTGTTGGGATAACAGAGGCATATCAAACAAGTATCAGTCCTCTCCAGGAACCAAGGTCTTAACAGGGCAAATGAAGTTGAAAAAATTGTGAGTAAATAAATGAAAACTGAAATTACGTACTGTTCTGGTTACCTAGTGCTGCTCTGACAAGAATATACCACAAATGGGATGGCTTGAACAAATAGTTTATTCTCTTATAGTTTGGGAGGCTGGAAGTCCGAGTTCCAAATGCCAGGCTCTAGGGGCTGTGTGAAAAGCCCCTCGACTTTGGGCTTCAGCTCTGCCTCTTGCTCCCGGCCCACTGAAGCTAGAGGCATCTCTTCACTCAGGCAGCTGCTGGCTGCTGAGGCTAACAAGCCCAAGGTTGACAAATAAAATGGCACAGTCCCGATGTTACCAAACCACACAGCAGGCTATTAATTCAAGTCCATTGTAAGTGCCAAGGTCGACAGAACACTGCAGGCTGCTGAACAACAACACAGCTACATGCAGGGTTCAAGTGTGCCATAGGCTAGAGACCATTCCCAAAGCTGTTTCTTATACATGCGAAGCAGACCACATACCCAAAGGCAGCTTGCTACTCATAGCAGATTCCACCATGGAATTGATTACCAGTCTCATCATGGGGAATACTACATCCAGCTGCCCAGCCACTTAACCAGGATTAGCCAAGTTGACACACAAACTTAACCACCACACATATAAAACAAAAACACAAAGCAAAAAATACAAACTAGGAGTACTTTCCAAGTTTAATTCCAATCTAAATAAAAGTTAATTAAACAAGATTAAATTGTTGAATATTAATTAGTACCTAAGTAAACCAAATATGATTCTATCCCTTCTTCCCACATCTGCTCACACATTAGGCCTGGGTTCAGCCCTGATGCGAGGAAGGAACTAGGTATTTCAAGTGTTCTAAATTATCACTCTATACTGCACTGGATAGAAATGGAAATGCTCTCAGGTTTGAAAATGGCTCCTAACTAGAAGTCACAAAAACAAAGGTTGGGGGAAAGTATAAGAATAGTGGGCCTTGCCAGAGAAACCATGAAAAAAGCAAAAGAAAATAAAACATTAGCAAGCTGTAAAAGTGTTTTCTTTGCAACCACTCTACCACTATATAATTACAGAAATAACCTCAGATCCTGCATAAATCCTTTGCCACAGATATAGTCCATGGGTAAATGTATGGGGGAGAGATTTGCTTGCTGTAAAAGAAAATTAAACATTAATGTGCAGAAACTTGTTACTCTCCCTGAAAATAAGTTGATCAAATCAGGGTTAAAGGTCAATAAAAAAAGCCTAAAAGCAATGATTATACCAGCACCCACATAATGGACTTTAAATACCATCATTCACCAAAATGAACCAGGACTATTTGGGTAAAAGGCTGATTCTAGATCTAGGGTAGGAAACATAAAGATGAGCCTGCTGCAGCTTATTGTACCAAAAAGCAAGCAATCTATCTTCAACAAATGGGTAATATCAAAAGAATACTGGAGCAAATATGAAGGTACTTCTGTTGGATGGAACAGTGTAAGGATCAAAAAGATAATATATGCTATTGATTAAGTCACACTGAATATCTAAAACCCCATATGAGACTGAAAAAATAATTATCCCACTGGACATCACTGAAATCAACTAGGGGACCAATTCTTTACCCTGACAAGCAATAAAAGAAAAAATTAAATATTCATCTTCCTTTTCTTGTACAAACTGTATTTCAGGATAATTAAACTGCCTTAGTTGTTAACAAAAAGTTTTTTTAAAGAAAAATTCCAGCAAATAAATGTGGAAGAAATAAGAGAGGTAGAAAATCATCATTTTGCAACCCTTAAAAAAATCACTGATTAAGACAACAATCATCAATGGATACACACATCTGAAGATCAATGGGGTGCCTTAAAATGGAAAGATCAGGTTATCACCATTCATGGCCCCTAAATCTATTAATTAATATCACAAAAGTGGGATAACCAGATATTGTATACCTCTTGTTGAGAAGCAAGATGAAGTATACAGCACCAATTACAAAGTTTCAAAACAACTGAACCTGAATCTAATCAAGCCTCTAGAGAAAACTTCCACTTATAACAAATATAAGGAGATGGAAGGACATATTAAATGACACCACAAGGAAACAAATAGGTAAATTCAGAATGTGGGACATTCCACAGGACACTGACCCAATTTCTGTAACAAAATAATGGCATGGGAAAAAAAAGCAGACAGAAAAACCAAATGTGCTATGAGGATACCTTTTTTAGAACCAGATTTTAACAAACTATTGTAAAAATCATTTTTAGACAACTGGAAAAACTTGACTATGGATCAGTTATTAGGTAATACCAAGGAAATATTAATTTTTAGGTATGCCAATGGCATTGTGGTTATGTCCACATATTTTAGAGATGCATACTGAAGTATACAAGGCTCCAGAAATATGGGATTAAAGAAAAAGGGGGGGGGGAAGGATAGATGATGCAAATTTGGCATAATCTTGATAATTACTGAATTAAAAAAAAAACAAAAAACCAAACTCACTGCCACTGAGCTGGATCCGACTCATAGCAACCCCTCTTTGGGTTTCTGAGGCAGTAGTAACACTATGGAAGTAGACTGCCAAACCTTTCTTCTGAGGAGTGGCTACTGGGTGTGAACCACTAGCCTTCTGGTTAGCAGTCAAATGCCTTAGGCACTACGCCACCAGAGGTTCTTTTTTTTTTTTTTTTTTAATTTATTGTGATTTGGGTGAAGATTTACAGAGCAAATTCACTTTCCAAACAGCAGTTCACACACACTTTGTCCACCAGAGGTTCATTGTATTCTGTTTTCACGTATATTGTTTTTTAGAATTAAAAAATGGAGGGGGTTTAATCACAGCTACTTGATGACAGTTGCCATCCAGTTGATTCCAACTCATGGGACCCATGTGGGCAGAGGAGAACTGCCCCATAAGGTTTTAAAGGCTGTGACCTGTCAGAAGCAGACCACCAGACCGGTCTTCTAAAGCAGCTCTGTGTAGAGATGAACTGCCTATCTTTTGGCTCGCAGTTAAGAGTTCAACCATTTGCACTACCCAGGAGCTCCTAATCACAACCACTACAAGCTGGGATTTTTACGGCATCTTTCTTTCAAGGAGGGCAAACAAAGCATTTTACATTAATAATAACAACAATAACAGTAGTTAACATTTAGTGACATTTATGATACATCATAAACTATAATACATATAATCATTTTATATGTATTAACTCATTTAGTTTTACATCATTCAATGTCAAGTCTATTTGCTCAAATTTAATTTACCTGATAGACTTGGTCTGTAGTACTGTTCTTTTTTACCCTGACTGTAACTGTTGTTCCATCTGGTAATGCTACTCTCAGCTCTACGTCGGACACACCATTGTAGTTCTGGGAGGAAAGACACAGAGAAAGAATTTATGACCTACTTACTCTCTCTGTGACATGTTAGCTAAACAGTAACCTAAACACATGATAGGAGGAAGTAAGTTCCAATGAAAACGGGGGAAAAAGATACATTAAAAGTTAGTACATTTACAAGTTATAAAGTTGATTTTAGGCTGCAGCAGAAATTAACCTTTAAGACGAACAGAGAGGAAAGACACGTGCTGAATCCAACATGTTCACATTTCAAAACAGGAAACTTGTGTGAAGCAGTTTAGTTCAAACACAGATGAGATTTTGGGGTTATTTTCTCTTACCCCATTCAGAACCCAAAAATGAAAGAAGAAAATTCAAAGTGGTAGTTTCAAAAAATATTCTCTGGTTTTAAATGGTCAGGCACATTGGCTCAAGGGATACCCTGAAGTAATCACCGTATCTTTAAAAGTAAAAAGTGTGAGGTTCAAGGATCTGAGTGAGTCTTGATGTCCAATTTTCTTTTAGCATAGATACAACAATTCTTATACTCCTTAATTCAAAAGAAATCCTTACTTATTATTGCTGTTGATGAGTAACATAATTCTCTAGTAGATTTTTGTCCTTGTAATTCTCATTAGAGAGAAATAACTATTTAGGAACAAGTTCATGTTCATTTAACACACACAAAAAAGAGTACTACTCATTGCTTAAAGCCATCCTCAGCATTACTATTTTAAGTCCTTGTCTGCAAGAAACTTATAAGCTAGCTGGGAAGAAAAGACATACACAGATAAAATAATGAGTAGATAATACACTATTTAATATATTAGCATTTATTAGTCATTCTCCCATTCAGTTAATATTTATTAAGCACCTATAATATGCTTGACGGTGTGGTAGGCAGTGGGATATAAAGACCGTCAAGATTTAGATCTTACCTATAGGTAGCTCACACTCTAAAAAACACAAAAGCAAAAAACCAGTTGCCACTCATGCCAGATTCCAACTCATGGAAACCCCATGTGTTTCAAAGTAGAACTAGGCACCACTGAATTTTTGATGATCTTTCCCAAACAGACTGCCAGCACTTTCTTCTGAGGGGCCTCTGGGTAGATCTGAATCACCGACCTTTCAGTTAGTAGCCAAGGGCTTATTCGTTTGTACCATCCCAGATTCCTAACTAGTCTAATAAGGTAAGACTATAAAGTAATAATCTTATTATTAGAGAATGAGATAGCAGCAAGTTAATTGAACGGTACTAAAAAAGTTCTTGATGAAATGAAAAATCGACAACTTGAGTCATCAGAGAAGGCTTCAAAGAGAAGATAGATTTGCCATAAGGTCTTGAAGGAAAAGCAGGATCCATATAAAAAAGATGGTGAAAAAATAGTTGGAGAGTTTTTGGCAATTCAATCCATAATTGATATTGTCCTTTTTCCCCCTATGTGGAGCCAAGAAGCAAATAGTCATTATAAGGGTTATTCACCTACCTCATCTGATTCTGACAGAAATTCCTGCATGATGTCACTCTCACCAATGACACGTATTGAACACACTATAGAAAACAAAGATAAAATCTGTCATGAGGCCTTAAAATTAAGAACATAAAGTCAAGAATGTATCAAGGTTAAGGATAAATCATCAGTAGTAGGCAATGCTGAGGCACCATGTCATCCCTGGCACATGGAATTTTAAGACATGCTAGTCACTCATCTAAATATGGTCTAGAACAGAGGAATAATAGAAGGTACAATGATGCAGCTTGCCAAAAATATTAAACATAGCCAAAGGCAGTCATCCAGGTGGGAAAAAAAAAAGTTCAGTAAATATAACTTTGCAATCTTGTGTGAACTATTAACAAGCTAAAGCATGGGGGAAAAGAGGTAGTGGAAGGAAAGGTGAGTCTGGAATAAACCAAATACAAAACTGAAATACAAAATGATAGTATTCATTTGGCCTAGGAATAGATAAGTTCAAGAACTAAAAACATTTAAAGACACTTTGGGAAAAATGAGTAAGCAATTAAGTATTATAGACTGTGTGTGTGTATGTGTGTATTTTTTAAATTGTGATTTGGGTGAAGTTTACAGAGCAAATTCACTTTCCATACAGCAACTCACATACACTTTGTCTCATGACATTGACTATAATTTCCCACAATGCAATAGCTCCCCTTCCACTTCCTCCCCATAGTTACCTTTTCCCTGTGTCCTTCCCTCCATGCACTCCTGGCCCCTGAGCTGTCTCCCTGTGCATATACTGCCCTTCTATTCTCCCATGATTGACCTCTCCAAGGAGTGTAATTACCTAGTGTAAATGTTCAGCTCATACGCCTGTCTTTTGTTTGGCTGGAAGCCACAGGAATGGGTTCAATTCCAGACCTGAAGGGCAGCTAGGGGCCACAGCCTCAGTGGTTCCATTAGGCTCTATCAGACCAGCAAATCTGGTCCCTTTTTATTTTAGTTTAGTTTTTTAATGATTTTGAGTTTTGTTCCACATTGTTCTCACTCTCTATCCAGGATGTCCTACATAGATCCCCCTCCAAGTGGTTGACAGTGGTAGCTGGGCACCACCTAGTTCTTCAGTCATATAGGCTGAGGATCACATGGTGTACCAGTTGCTTGGACTAACTGTTTCCATGCGTCTTTGGTTTTTCTTTCTTCTTCTTTGTTCTGGATGAGGAGAGACCCATTGTTGCAAACTTTTAAGATCCTAGTCACTACTCGCCAAAGTAGGATATGGAACAACGTTTTTGGCAGTATTTTATGCCAATTGAGCTTGATGTCCCCTGTGACTACGGTCCTGAGCCCACAGGTCCAACTACTTGCTCCCTCTGGTAGCTGGCTGTGTCCAAGAAGTGAGTACAACCTTTTCCCTTGTCAGCAGACGGAGCATAGTTTTTTTTAAACCTCTATTCTTCAGCTTCAAAACAACAACCACCCCTATCCATACCACCCCACCCCCAATAAAAAAGAGAAAGGAAGGAAGGAAAGCAGGCAGGTAGGTAGGTAATGGTCCATATCTCACAAAGTTAATTTCCTGACATTCTCAGGAGGATGGTAAATTACACTAATGATTTCTACTTCTTTTTGATTAAAAAAATTATACCCTTTCTCATTTCCCAAGGGCTATTTTAAGAGGCCATTCTATGTTGGAAAAAAAGGTAAAAAAATGAATGAGGAAGTTACACTGCTTTCTATGGGGGAAATTGTTTTCAGGGATAAGGCTCTCTACCAAATTTTTTTTCTAAAATCCAATTGTTGTTGTTGTTGTTGTTATGTGCCATCGAGTCGGCCCCGACTCATAGCGACCCCTCCTTGGGTTTCCGAGGCAGTATCACTACGGAAGTAGGATTGCCCAACCTTCCTTCCGAGGA
The DNA here is from genome assembly GCF_000298275.1 of Orycteropus afer afer. Lineage (NCBI taxonomy): Eukaryota > Metazoa > Chordata > Mammalia > Tubulidentata > Orycteropodidae > Orycteropus > Orycteropus afer. The sequence continues at coordinate 1,340,697 of NW_006921877.1, forward strand.
GTGGCTGGTGGGTTTGAACCGCCAGCCTTCTGGTTAGCAGTGAAGTGCTTTAGCCACTATGCTACCAGAGCTCCTAAAATCCAATTAGGTCAATTAATTCTTATACAAGAACACAAAGACACAGAATAACCAAATACCAGTTAAGACCATTATCTTGTTAAATTAATGTTTTAAAGAAAAACTTGTAAAGCAGCTAACAAATTGTATAATGATAATATATAAGGCAAGATCTCTTTTCTGAGCTACAAAAGGAATTATCTTATTTAGGAGATCTGTGTCATTTTCTTGCCATCTTATGATAAACAAATGCTTCAGCATCTACAAACTCCTACGTATTGTTTGGAAACTCCTAGATAACAAGTACATTTCAATAGTTCTACCTATAACCTGCTTAGAGCAAGGGGACTTTAGATTACCTAAAACTCAGCAAACTTATCCAAGAAGACCTATAAGACGAGGAAGGGGTTTTTATGTAGGATACGCCAGTGAGCTGAGAGTCATTTTCACTAAATGTCTTCAATAATGTCTACTTAGTTCCCTAATCAATTCAGCACACTGGTGAGTATAAACTGTATGTATTTACAGGCAAATAATATAATCCTATAAATAAAGGCCCTTAATGTGACAAAAACTAATCATACATTTTTCTGTTGTTAAATGTCTAATAAGCCAATAAAACATAGACTACTAATCACAGTACTGGATATTTTTTATCTGGAGCCTTCAAAGCTCAGATCATTAAACATCTATAGTCAGAAACTTAACTTATGTTATACTGAGTTACAGGAAACTTAGCTATGAAAGTTAGAAGTTGCACTATATACCTAGACCCAATGTCTACTCAGGACATTAGAGATCAATGAGGTGGCTTACCTTTTTCTAGATATTCTTCTAAGCCCCGACGTCGGGCATCTAATTGCTGTTCTGATAATGAGAATGGCCATTTCCCTGGAAGTCTAGGAAATGTAAAGTTGGCAAATTCTCTCTTCAGGTTCTGGTGTAGAATGGCAAATTCCCGGTACCGCTTAGAACATAGTTGCCTCCCTGCCATGTAAACATTATATACCTGGTGGAGGAAAAGAGCAAAAATTAAATGACAGAATCATCTAAAGTCAAGTTTAGACAGATATTGGTTAGGTGAATTCTGCTACACACTTAACAGAGAACATCTTCAAGGTCACTTTTAATAAATGTGCTAGAAGTTACATGCAGAAGAGGGGTACCTTCTTCTTGGAGGCATGATCTTATTTTTATTACTAAAACTACCTCTAACACATTGTTTTAAGTATCTTCAAAGGCAATTACCACTTTTAAGGGTAAATTTTATTTTCAGAAAGCTAAGTCATTCAATGTCAAGATGAATGAACAAGCAAGCAAATTTGGAGGGGGATATAAAAAACTAGGGTTGATTATAAAGCAATATGAACGATATTTGTACGTGACCCAAACTGGCTCTAAATTCAAAAACCAAACCCACTGCCATTGAATCAGTTCCTTCTCACAGTGACCCTACAGGACAGAGAATTGCCCCGTAGGGTTTCCAAAGCTTTAAGTCTTTACAGAAGCAGGCTGCCTCATTTGTCTTCAGCAAAGCAGCTCATGGGTATAAACCACCAACCTTTCAGTTAGCAGCTACATGCTCAACCACTGTGTCACCGGAACTCCTACAGTGGTTCTAGAGTTAATCTCAAAGAAAAGGTCCAAAAATTTATTTGACTAATGGTGATACATATTTTTTTAAATTGCTGTAAAAATAAAACACAACATTTGCCAAAGTGAATTCAATAATTCAATTTTAATAGTGCCATTTTTGCACACAAAAACTCCTTTCCTGAAATCTGATAACCCTAGTTTTGTTCTTTTCCCTTCAATCAGTAAGACGGGGTCAATAACTAAAAAGCTGAAAAATACATGTACTCCAAGGAAATCCTCTTAACAGTGAAGAGTTAATAATCCTCATAAAGAGACAGACGGAGGTTTTTGTTGAATAAATGAATGCATGTATATTAAGTTTTTGAATAAATACCCTAATAAAAAGTAAGTAGTGGTATGAGTAATTAAAAAAAAATAAATAATAAAAATAACCAAATAATCCAAGTTACTTTGTATTCTTAGAACATATCAAAATAATGTAGAAATGGAAAGATAAGCCCCAAAATTCATTTACTGGCCCAGTAAAAATCAATTAAGAATTTTAAATGTGCTCGTATAATCAAGAGTAAATTACTGAGTATAGGACTTCTGACAAGATGGAAGAATAGGCAGACAAGTTGCACAGACTCTCTGCAACAAAGAAATGAGAAGTCAACTGAAACCAATAAAGAAGACAATCCTGGAACTCAGAGCTTTGAAGGCAGGATAAAGAAGTGGGTTAAATACCGACTAGCAGAAGAAGCTGAATGAAAATAGTGAATAAGGAGATAAACAGAGTTACAGACTGCTGACTATCCTGAAGACACAGCCATTTTGAATATATGCAAGTGGCGTCCCAATCTGGCAGCAACCTAAGAATTGGCTCTGTTCCCCAAGGACTGTGCTGTGGTGCCTGACACTGGTGCCTGACAACTAGAAAAGAAAACAGCAAAGAAGGAGACAGAGCTATGGACCACTGGCTATCCTGACAATGCAGCCATTTTGAATATTTGCAGGTGGTGCAGGCATTTTAAATATATGCAAGCAGCATTTTCACCTGGGAGCAACTTAAGAATAGGCTCCACTTGCTGAGGACAGCATGGGCAACTGCACTGGAGGCTGACACTAGAAAGGTATTGTGAATTTCTTTTTTTCTCATTATCTTTGTTTTCTTTTTAATAGATGTTTTGGTTACCTAGTGCTGCTCTGACAAGAATATACCACAAATGGGATGGCTTGAACAAACAGGAGTTTATTCTCTCACAGTTCGGGAGGCTAGAAGTCCAGTTCAAAGTGCCAGCCTCTAGGGGCTGGGCGTGAACCCCTCAGCCTTGGACTTCAACTCTGCCTCCAGCTCCCAGCCCACTGAAGCTAGAAGGCTTTTCTTCACTGAGACAGCTGCTTGCTGCTGAGGCTGCCAAGCCCAAGGCTGAGAAATAAAAAGGCATAGTCCCAATATTACCAAATCACAAGGCAGGCCATTAATTCAAGTCTATTTTAACTCCCAAGGTTGGCAGAGCATGGCAGGCTGCTGAACAACAACATGGCTACATGCAGGGTTCAAGGTACCATAAGCTAGAGACTGTTCCCAAAGCTGCTACTTATATACAGGAAGCAGACCACAAACCCAAAGGCAGCTATTCAGCTGCTCACAGTAGATTCCACCATGGAGTTGATTACCAGTCTCATAATGGGAAATACTACATCCAGCTGCCCAGCCACTCAATGAGGCCCAGCCAAGTTGACACATAAACTTAGCTATCACAATACATTTAAAAAATTTTTCTTCTCATTTTTTGCCTTTTTTTTTTTTGTCTTTTGTCTAACTTAGTGGGAGATAGCAACTGTTCCCATACAACCCAATCATACCTGCACCTCCTGCAGTTCCATCCACTGAGTGAGGGCCACCACTTGCTTCTGCACAAACTGAACAGACAGTAACCAATACCAGCACAACTCACCCTCAACTGCTCTTGACAAACAGCTAAAAAAGATCTGTGCACACACACTCATTCTCTATCACACCACAAGGAGACAGGTGGTGAGGACCTAAGTTTTACAAACTAGCAAATAGAGGAGCACAGTACCCTGCTTACACAGATATATCAAAACAAAACAAAATAAAGGAAAAGAAAATCTTGGGTGAATCACACCAACATACAACCATGAATTAAACATAAATACAAAAGCATCACAACTTCTCAAAGACAACTTACCATCCCAGTCTACATAAAAAAGACAAAGTAGTACAAACAAGGGACCAGGATATAAACCCAGAAAACATCCCTGAGGAAAAAGCAGCATAAGAACTCCCTGATAAGGAAATCAAAAGAATTTAGGTACCTTCAACAGGCTGAGAGACAGATCAAGGAAAACACTGACAAAATTAAGGAAAATAGAAAAAACTGTAGAACAGTTTAGGAAAACAATACAGGAGCAAACTGACAAAATAAACAAAAAATCAGAAATGATACAAAGACAATAAATAGAAATCCAGAAGATTAATACTAAGACTTCAGAAACAGATAACATGTTAAACAGGCAAAGGAGTAGAATCGAATCAATGGAAGACAGAATTAATGAGACTGAAGATAAGTATCTTAATACTACTTTGTTAAGGGATCAATCAGAAAAAAGATCACAACAAAATGAAGAAAGCTTAAGATTCATGTGGAATACTATCAAGAGGAATAACCTACTTGTAATTGAAGTCCTGAACAAGAAGAGACAAATAAAACCACAGAGAAAATTGCTGAAGATTTGTTGGAAGAGAATTTTCCTAATATGATGCAAAACAAGAAGGCATTAATTCAAGAAGTTGAATGAACCCTAAACAGGATAGACCCCAAAAGAAAATCACTGAGACATATAATCATCAAACTCACCAAAACCAAAGACAAAGAAAGAATCCTGAAAACAGCATGAGAAAAAGGGAAAATTACCTACAAAGGATAGCCAATAAGACTAAGCTCTGATTTCTTGGCAGAAACCATGCAGGTGAGAAGGCAATGGGATGATATATATAAAACCCTGAAAAAAAAACTGCCAACCAAGAATTATATATCCAGCAAAACTGTCCCTCATGTATGATGGTGAAATTAGGACATTTCCAGATAAACAGAAATTAAGGGGATTTGTTAAAACTAGATTAACCTTACAACAGATGCTAAAGGGAGCCCTTCAGAAAGAGGAACAACTACAGCAGACAACAAGTCATGATTAACACACAATGATGACATAACCTAGAAACCAACACAATTACAGAAGTATCCAAAGTAAAATTAGTTTACAAGACTGTAAACAAGGAACCGGAAACATAAATTGGCAAATGAGGGCAATTACAAATCAAAAGGAAGAAATAAACAGTGTAGATACAGAACTTCCAAATGGCAAGGAACTCAAGACAACTGCAAGATAGAACAGACTGTTCACAACTTGGGAAGAAAACTATAAATCATAGGGTAAACTCAAAGAAAAATGATAAATCTTCACATCAAAATAAGAGGAGACATAAAAATATTTAGCTAATACTAAATACACAATACCAACAATGGAAATGACAACAAAATTCATAAACAAAATAAGCTCAGCATAGAAAATTTTATGGAACAAAGAGATTGGCAACACCATACACACACACACACACACACACAAAACATAATAAAATGACATTAATAAATTCACAGTTGTCTATAATTAACACTGAATGTAAATGAATTAAATGCACCACTCAAGAGATGGAAAAGTTGTAGACTGGATAAGAAAACATGATCCAACAATATGCTGTCTGTAACAGACTCACCTTAGACACAAAGATAAAAACAGACTAAAAATCAAAGGTTGGAAAAAGATAGATCAAGCAAACTGCAATCAAAAAAGAGCAGGAGTGGCAATATTAATTTCTGATAAAATAGACTTTAAAAAAAAAACCACCATTAAAGACAAGGAAGAACATTATATAATGATTAAGAATAGATGTGATGCATTGAACACCAATGACCGGAAGCCAGATGAATTATGGGAAGATATCAAGAACATTATCCATGAAGAAAGCAAGAGATCACTAAAAAGACAAGAAAAGAAGAGAAGAC
>NW_006921877.1:1347879-1356342 GCF_000298275.1 Orycteropus afer afer
GCTGGTGAAGAATGCTGAAAGTACCATGGACTGCTAAAAGAACTAACAGATCTGTCCTGGAGGAAGTGCAGCCAAAATGCTCCTTGGAAGCAAGAATGGCCAGACTTCGTCTCACCTATTTTGGTCATGTTGTAAGAAGCGACCATTCCCTGGAGAAGGATGTCATTTTGGTAGAGTGGAGGGTCGACAAAAAAGGGAGAGAGGCCTTCAACGAGATGGGTTGACATGGTGGCTGCGATGAAAGGCTCAAGTATAGCAGGGATTGTGGGGCTGGTGCGGGATCGGGCAGTGCTGTGCATGGGGTCGCTATGAGTCGGAAACGACTCGACGGCACTTAACAACAACAACAACAAAGAACAACTGAACATAGAGGACGTAACTGTAATAAATATTTATGCATCCAATGAAAGACCCCAAAATACATAAATCAGACTTCAACAGAATTGAAGAGATTAATAGATGACTCCGCAGTAATAGTAGGAGACTTTAATACACCACTTTCAATAAAAGATAGAACTGGAAAGAAACTCAACAAAGATGCAGAAGAACTAAACAATACAATTAACCAACTTGACCTTATAGACATCTACAGAGCACTTCACTGAACAATAGCACAATAAGCATTCTCTTCCAGCACACATGGAATAATAGACCATATGTTAAGCCACAGAGCAAGCCTCAAATTTTTCACTGAACAATAGCACAATATACATTCTCTTCCAGCACACATGGAATAACAGACCATATGTTAATCCACAGAGCAAGCCTCAATAAATTTAAAAACATTCAAATACTGTGAAGCATCTTCTCAGATCACAATGCTATAAAATTAAAAATCAACACTAGGAAGACCAATGGAAAAAGAGCAAATGCATGGAAACCGAAGAACACCGTCTTTAAAAACAACTGGGTAATAGAAGAAATAAAAAATGAAATTAAAAAATTCCTCAAATCAAATGAGAATGAAGACACAGCATACCAAAATCTCTGGGACACAGCAAAAGCAATCATCAGAGGGCAATGTATAGCAATAGAAAAACCAAAACCAAACTCACTGCCATTGAGTCGATTATGACTCACAGTGACTGCCACTGGGTTTCCAAGGCTGTAAATCTTTTTACAGAAGTAGATCACCCCATCTTCCTTCCACAGAGTGTCGGGTGGGTTTGAACTGCTGACCTTCTGGTCAGAAGCCAAGTGCGTTATCCACTATGCCACCAGAGCTTCTTATAGCAATAGATGCACACATCAAAAGAGAAGAGCCAAAACCAACACCTTAGCCCAACATCTTCAACAATTAGAAAAAGAGCAGCAAAAAATGGCTACAGTTACCAGAAGAAAAGAAAGATGTAAGCAGAAATAAATCAAACAAAACAGAAAGACAGCTGAAAAAATTCAACGAGACTAGAAGTTGGTTCTTTGAAAAGATTAATAAAACCAACAAACCACTGGCAAGCATAAAGGAAAAGATGCAAATAACATGAATAAAAATGAAATGGGCAATGTCACAATAGAACCAACAGAAAAAAAAGAATATCAGGATACTATGAAGAACTGTACTCCAACAAATTTGAAAACCAAGAAGAAATAGGCAGATTTCTGGAAAGATAACACTTACCTAAACTAATACAGACTGATATAAAAATGTGAATAGACCCATAATAAAAGAAGAAATTGAACAGGTCACAACAAAAATTACCAACAAAAAAAAAAAAGTCCTGGGCCTGATAAAGTCTGATGAGACCCCTGAGACTGTGGTCCCTAGTCACCCTTCAGGTCTGGAACTGAGCTCACTCCTGTGGCTTTCAGTCAAACAATAGACAGGCATATAGGCTGAACATCTACATCATGTAGATACACTCCTTAGGACAATCAATCATGGGAGAACAGAAGGGCAGTGTTTGCACAGGGAGACTGCTTGGGAGGCAGGAACACACAGGAAAGAAGGACACAGAAAGAAGTAACTATGGGGGAGGAAGTGGGAAGAGAACTGTCACACTGTGGGGAATTGCAGTCAATGTCATGAAACAAAATGTGTATTACTGCTATATGAAAAATGAACTTACTCTGTTAATGTTCACCCAAATCACAGTAAAAATTAAAAATAAATAAATAAAGTGATATTTAGAGTCTGGGGAAACTATCTGGGCCAGATGACACCAATCCTACTCAAACTATTCCAGAACATAGAAAAGGATGGAATCCTCCCAAATTCATTTTATGAAGCAAGCATAACCCTGATACCAAAACAAGGCAAAGATAACACTAGAAAGGGAAACTACAGACCAATATTCCTATGAATACAGAGGCAAAAATCAGCAAAATCTTAGCCTATAGACTCCAACAACATATCAAAAAAACAATACATTCATGACCAAGTGGGATTCATACCAGGTATGCAAGGACGGTTCAACCTTAGAAAAACAATCAATGTCATCCATCACATAAGTAAAATAAAGGAAAAGAATCACATGATCATATCAATAGATGCAAAAAACATTTGATAAAACTCAACACACATTTCTGACAAAAATTCTCAGAAACAAAGGAAAAGAAAGGAAATTCTTCAACATAATAAAAGGTATATATGCAAAACCAAAGGAGCTCTGGTAGCGTAATGCCTAAGGCACTCGACTACTAACCAGAAGGCTGGCGGTTCAAACCCACCAGCCACTCCTCAGAAGGAAGATTGGGCAATCTACTTCCGTAGGGATACTGCCTCGGAAACCCAAGGAGGGGTTGCTATGAGTCGGGTCTGACTTGATGGTACATAACAACTCAACAAACAACAACATGCAAAACCAACAGCTAACATTATTCTCAATGGAGAGAAACTGAAACCATTCTCCTTGCAAACAGGAACCAGACAGGATGTCCTCTTTCTCCATTTCTATTCTACATTGGGATCCTAGCCAGGGCAATAAGGCAAGAAAGGGAAACCAAAGGCATCCAAATTGGTAAGGAAGAAGTCAAACTATCCCTATTTGCAGATGATATGATCCTATACACAGAAAACCCAAGAGACTCAGCAAGAAAACTACTGGAACTTACTGAAAGATTTAGCATAGTGGCAGGACACAAGAGCAACATACAAAAATCAGTTAGATTCCTCTACACAAGTAAAGAGGTCTCTGAAAAGGAAATAAGGGAATCAGTACCATTTACAATAACTACCATAAAGATAAGACACATGGGAATAAATCTTACCAGGAACACAGAAGACTTATACAAAAAAAACTACAAAATACTACTCCAAGAAACTATGAGAGAACTACATAATGGAAGAATATACCATGTTCATGGATAGGAAGATTGAACATTGTGAAAATGTCGATAATACCCAAAGCAATTTACACATTCAATGCAATCCTGCTCCAGATTCCATCAACATTCTTTAAAGACATGGAAAAAACAATCATTAATTTTATATAGGAGCTCTGGCGGTGTAGTGCCTATGGCATATGACTGCTAACCAGAAGGCTGAAGGTCAAACCCACCAGCAGCTCCTTGGAAGAAAAATTGGGCAATCTACGTCTGTAGAGATATCGCCTCGGAAACCCAAGGAGGGGTCACTATGAGTCGAACTGACTCAATGGCAGTGAGTTTGGATTTTTTGGTTTAATTTTATATGGAAAGGAATGAGACCTTGGACAAGCGAAGCACTACTGAAGAAGAAGAACAAAGTAGGAGGTCTCATACTCCTGTATCTGAAAACCTACTATTCAGCCACAGTACTCAAAACAACCTCGTACTGGTGCAATGACAGACACATAGACCAGTGGACAAAGGGCCAAAATCCATTTATTGGGGGAAAAGATAGTCTCTTTAACAAATGGTGCTGGCAAAATAGGAATATCCACTTGCAGAAAAATGAAACAAGATCCATACCTCACACCATACACAAAAAGTAACTCCAGATGGGTCAAAGACATAAAAATGAAAGCTAAAACTATAAAATTCATCAAAGAAAAAATAGGGGCAAACTTAGGGGCCCTAATTTGTGGCATAAATAGACTATCAAACATAACTCAAAATGCACAAACAGCAGAAGAGACACTAGATGATTGGGATCTTTTGAAAATTAAATTCTTATGTGTATCAAAAGGCTTCTACAAAAGAGTAAAAAGAAAACCTACAGATTGGGAAAAAAATATTCAGCAATCATGTATCTGACAAAGGATTTAGCGCTAAAATTTATAGAAAACTCTACACCTCAACATTAAAAAGACAAACAATACAATTTAAAAATGGGAAGAAGTCATAAACAAACACTTCACCAAAGAAGATATTCAGGCAGCCAACAAACAAATGAAGAAATGTTCGTGATCATTAGCCATTAGAGAGATGCAAATCAAAACAACAATGAGATACCATCTCACTCCAGCATTAACAGTAAGATTCAACAAGACAGAAAATAACAAATGCTGGCAAGGATGTGAAGAGACTGGGACTCTCATATACTGCTGGTGGGACTGTAAAATGATACCACTGTGGAAAGCAGTATGGCGATTCCTTAAAAAGTTGGAAATAGAAATGTCATTTGATCCAGCAGTCCTATTACTAGCTACATAAATGACAGCCAGGCCACAAATAGACACATGCACACCCATGTTTGTTGCAGCACTATTTGTAATAGTAAAGAGATGGAAACAACCTAAATGCCTATCAACTGATGAATAGATAACCAAACTGGTACATACACACAATGGAATACTATGCAACACCACATAACATGGATGAACTTGGAGGACATTATGCTGAGTGAAATACATTAATCATAGAAGGACAAATACTGTATTAGTTCACTATTGTAAAAAGTCAAGGACAGGTTAACATACGGAAAGAAACTTTCTTTGTTGGTTACCAGGGATGGGAGGAGAGGGGAGGAAACACTGCTACATAAGTAGAGACAAGTATTCATTTGGGTGAAGGGAAAGGCAATATACCAAAAGCAAGGGACCAACACGGTGGCACTGAGGAAGAGGAAGACACAGAGAGAAGCACAAGTGGTACAGACAACAAAGACAAACACTTTTACATACATAATGCTGTGTCATCAGTAGTAACAAACAATCTACTGGGTAGCAGATGGGTAGACAGGCTGAATGATCAGGTATGTCTAGGCAACACGGAATACACACAAGACCATATATTAGGTTTGCTGATGATATTTCTACACACATATTTGCATGTGCTATAAGAATGTCCATATATATAATAGGGCTAAAAAGGGTCAAAGTTATGCTAACTCTTTGGCCACAGCCAACCATCCTGAGAGAGCAAGTAGTTGGACCTGTGGGCTCGGGACCATGGTCTCAGGAGACATCAAGCTCAACTGGCATAACATACTACATAAAAACTCTGTTCTACATCCTACTCTGATGAGTGGCAACTGGGGTCTTAAAAGCTCACAAGCGGCTGTCTAGATGCAACGATAGGTCTCTTCTTGCCCAGAGCAAAGAAGAATGAAGAAAACCAAAGACACATGGAAACAATTAGTCCAAGGGACTGACAGACTATGTGATCTTTAGTCTATATGACTATGAGACCAAAAGAACTAGGGTGCCTTGCTACCAGTGTCAACCACTCAAAGGTATCAGTGTAGGGATCCTGGATAAAATGGGAGAACAATGTACAACAAAACTGAAAATCATTTAAAAAAATAATAATAATAAAAATACCAGGTTTACTGATCTCATAAAGAGGTTTACTGGTCTATGAGACCACTGAGACTATGGCCCCTAGTTACCCTCAGGTCTGGAATTGAACTCATTCCCTTGGCTTCCAGCCAAAGAGCAGACAGGCATATAGGGTAAACATTTACTTCAGGTAAATACACTGCTTAGAGCAATCAATCATGGGAGAACAGGAGGGCAGGGTTTATACAGAGAGATAGCTGGGGACAGGGGGATGCATATGAAAGAAGGACTCAGGGAAGAAGTAACTACAGAGGAAGTGGGAAGAGAGCTGTTACACTGTGGGGAATTGCAATCAATGTCATGAAACAAAATGTTTATCAACTGCTGTATGGAAAATGAATTTGCTCTGTAAACTTTCACCTAAATCACACACACACACACACACACACACACGAGCCAGGATACGAATAGATACATGCATACCCATGTTCACTGCAGCACTATTCACAACAGCAAAGAGATGGAAACAACCTAAGTTGTTTAAGTCCTAAGTCCATTAATGGAGGAATGGATAACCAAACTGTGGTATATACACACAATGGAATACTATGCAACACTAAAGAATAAGGCACAATCTGCAAAACACTGCATAATATGGATGAACTTGGAGGGCAATATGCTGAGTGAAATAAGTCAATCACAAGGACAAACAGTGTTTGAGTCCACTATTACAAAAAGTCAAGGAAAGGTTTACATGTGGAAGGAAACATTCTTTGTTGGTTACCAGGGGGGCGGGGTCAGGAAATTCCTAAATAGGTTGGAAAAAAAGAAAAAAATATATATATACACCAAAGATGATTAGTGGTTATCAGGGGTAGGAGGAGGGGAAAAGGGAAGCTTTTGTTTGTGGGGAACTGAGTTTATGCTAACGGTGGTGGAATATTTTGGAAAAGGATAGCAATAATGATGGCACAACATGAAAAAATGTCACAAGTGTCCCTGAGCTGTAAACGTGGAAGTTGTTATATTGGTGAATGTGGTGTTTGTTTTCACCACAATAAAAGTAAAAAAGAAAAAAAAAAAAAAAAAACTATATGAGTATATGCAAGCCAAAGCTTTTCCTTGAAGCTCAAGAAGACTCTTTCCCATACTTCTTTGATTTATGGTGTGTGAATTAAATGCAAAAACAATTTATCCATTCAAAACTCCTCTCCCATAATCCTTCTCCTATGACATCTCCCCCAATTAAAATCTAAGTTCCTAATCACTGTCAAACAGCCTCCAGGGATCTGTATGGTCTCAATCAATGAGTTTTCCTCCTGCGATTATCACTCAAATTTGTAGTTGATTATAAGTATTCCCATCACTGCCTTCTGAAGTACAAAAGCATAAAGAGAAAAAAGGTCTTCCACTCAGACAAGATCACACATTCTCTTAAAAGCGGGAACTCTGAAGAAGTCCTAGTCGGTCTGACTTTGTATACTTTTACTTCTCTCAAACTGGGCAAATTTCCCAATAACGTGACCATTCCTTTGCTTAAAAAGCAAGTCCACAACCCTATTGGTGTTATAAAACCAGTCTGAGTTCTTCACACAAGGGAGAAAAAAAAAAAAGAGGTAAAACTAGCTGGTGGCATTGCTGGTTCAAAGATATTATCAAGTGTCTCTTTCCAGGGATCAGAAGAGTAGGTCTTTGACAATGTGCATGAAGACTGACTGCATTTTCTCAACAGTGACATGACTAGTCTCAAGTCCAGTAAACATTTCCTAGGGTAGAAAGAGCCCTACAAGTTGAGAGGCCCTTGTGATAATTTCCAAAAGAAGCCCTGAAAATGAATTCAACTTTCAGTTTCTACATAAAGGATGGAGATTAACATCAAATAGCCTCTCACGTAACACTCCCTTTTAAACATAAAAGGGAATGGATACACTCAGAAAATGCTGGTATAGATGGTTTCCACAAAAAATAAAACATTTTTTAATTAACTGTGCTTAACAAATGAGAAACATACAAAAAGAAATCACAACAGAGCACAGTAGTGGCTTTTTTTCCTTTACTTGTCCTTAAAATTAACCAAGATATATTATTAATTACCCTGGTTCAGACATATTCATTTGCAAAAAATAACTCATTCACTCAGTCTCTGCTAAGGTACTCTACCTGAAAGTTATGAGTGTCCATAATCTCCACAACAAAATATATTCTCTAGACTGAAGGAGAGAATTATCAAATGTGAACTAATTCATCACTGTATACTAAAGATAAATACAGGCAAGCAATGTTTCTGGGACGTCTCCACTTAATTTAAATCCTCAGATTGGTTGGCTCACAGAAGGATAACAACAACAAACAACAGTCTAGTTTACTTTAAATAAGATAGTACATTCAACTTAATGATCACTGGTTCATTGTCTTCTCCGAAAAAACATATCCTACAAGATCTCTCAAGCCAGAATGTTGAGACTACACAGCGAGCTTTCAAGGGGAACAAGTTTCAACACTGAGATACTGTTTGCTAAATTATGGGTGGAGAAAGTGAAAACCTTATCTGATTAGTGGTCTGTTTTTAATCTCTCTGGATTCTGCAAGTCAGAGTTTCAATATCTAGTTTCAAAATAATTTCTTAATCTTTCAATATGTATGTACATGTTGGAAATCCATGCCATTTCCCTTCCACCCACAAACTAAGATTTAAATATCTGGAGGAAAAGAATCTACCCCTTCAACGATGGGTCTCTCCTCATCAAGAAGAAAGAAGAAAACCAAAATTAATGGAAACAATCAGTCCTAGCGACTGGTACACCATCTGATCTGCAACCTATAC
>NW_006921877.1:1356997-1357540 GCF_000298275.1 Orycteropus afer afer
AATAATCTACCCTTGACCCCTATATATCTATCTGTACATATATGCCTAAGGCACTTGACTGCTAACCAGAGGCTGGCAGTTCAAACCCACCAGCTACTCCTCGGAAGGAAGGTTGGGCAACATTCTTCTGTAGTGATACCACCTCGGAAACCCAAGGAGGGTTCACTAGGAGTCAGGTCTGACTCGATGGCACATAACAACAACAACTCATGACTTAGTTCTAAGGAATCTGTGCAAGAAGATGCTAACTGTGGTACTGTGAATTCTGGGTATGGCTTTTCTAGCCATGGCCTTTGTGACTCCCACCAGATTATAGTATGGGAGCATGCAAATAAGGTGTATGGAACTCTAATGTGAGGACTGGTTAGTTTTGCTATGCTGCTGGACTTAAAATGAGCCCTCCTACATGCAGAACAGGGGATCTCACTGCCATTAAGAAAGATGAGAAAGGGAGTTCTGGCAAGATGGCAGACTAGGCAGAAAGACTGCACAGACCCTCTTCAACAAAGAAAAGGGAAACCAATTAACACAGACACAGAAGAT
>NW_006921877.1:1376865-1385502 GCF_000298275.1 Orycteropus afer afer
ATTATCTTCTGTGTCTGTGTTAATTGGTTTCCCTTTTCTTTGTTGAAGAGGGTCTGTGCTGTCTTTCTGCCTAGTCCGCCATCTTGCAGGAACTCCATAAATAAAATTTTAACAGGAAAAAAAAAATCTATTCTCCCATTGATAGTCATCTGGGTTCTTTCTTGGTTTCAGCTACAGTGAACAATGCTGCTATGAACATCGTGTATACATGCCTACTACTGTATATACTTAAGAACTGCAAAGTTACAAGCTATGTGAATATATGACATTAAGAGATAATGCCAAACTGTAAGCTAAAATGGTTGTACGAATTTATATTTCTATCAGCTATATATACAAGATCCTCTTAATTTGTGCCAGTGAAAAGACTGAATTTAAATTAAATTTAAATTTCTCTAATTACTAATTATGGGGTCGTTATGAGTCAGAATAGGCTCCGTGGCAATGGGTTTGGTTTTTTTTCTTTTTTTTAAATTACTAACCTGGTAGCATAGTGCCTAAAGGCACTTGACTGCTAACAAGAAGGCTGGCAGTTCAAACCCACCAGCCACTCCTCAGAAGGAAGGCTGGGCAATCTACTTCCATAGTGATACCACCTCAGAAACCCAAGGAGGGGTTGCTATGAGTCAGGACTGACTCGACAGCACATAACAACAACTGCCTCAGAAACCCAAGGGGGGGGGGGTCGCTGTGAGTTGGATCCGACTCGACGGCAGTGGGTTTGGTTCGGCTTAATGGTATTGACCATCTTTTTAATGTTTTTTTTTTTTTTTAATTACTTATGTTGTTGAACATCTTTTCATACATTCACTAGCCAAATGCACATGCTCTTCTACAAAACACCTATTTACATGTTTTGCCCACTGTTATACTGAGTTCTTTGTGCATTTTCTCACTGAACAAATCTCAGAATTCATACAGGGTCAGAAATCATTCAACTTCTCTCCAGCCAGAACAGACAGACCTCCCTGAATTTATATGGCATTCAGGAGGGAACTCAAAAGAGAGTACAATTTAGGAGTGGAGCTACTCTAAACCTATCCTAAATCTACATCAAAAGGATCAAAGTCATTTATAAGTAATTAAATTGCATGCCAGAAAAAGTTTAACACTCTTTAAGGAACATAACAAAACACAGCACCCAAACCAGCCAAAACCCAAACCCAATGCTGTCAAGTTGATTCTGACTTACACAGACCCTAGAGGGCAGGGGAGAACTGCCCCATAGAGTTTCCAAGGCTGTAACTTTATGGCAGTATTCTGCCACATCTTTCTCAGAGAGGCTTGTAGGTTAGTAGCTAATTGCTTTAACCACTGCATAACCAGGGCTCCTTAATATAGCACCTAACAACACAAAATTCATAATGCACAGTATCCAACCAAAACTTACTAGACATATAAAGCAGCATGCAAATCTGACCCACACCAAACCAAAAATCCAAACTCACTGCCGTTGACTCATAGGA
The DNA here is from genome assembly GCF_000298275.1 of Orycteropus afer afer. NCBI lineage: Eukaryota > Metazoa > Chordata > Mammalia > Tubulidentata > Orycteropodidae > Orycteropus > Orycteropus afer. The sequence goes on from NW_006921877.1 coordinate 1,378,332, forward strand.
ACCCCTCCTTGGGTTTCCGAGGCAACATCGCTACGGAAGTAGATTGCCCAATCTTTCTTCCGAGGAGTGGCTGGTGGATTTGAACTGCCAGCCTTCTGGTCAGCAGTCAAGTGCCTTAGGCAAATCAGTCAGTAGAAAGAGACTCAGTAATGACAGAGCCAAAGAATTAGCAGAAAACAACATTAAGCAGCTATCAGAGGCTTTTTTGTTTTCTGTTTAAGATTTTTTTTTTCTGTTTTAAGATTTGAGAATCTGCGAGAATAGTGTTCTCAGCAGAGACATAAGGAGAGTTCCCCCTAGCTTGCAAGTCTTTTCTATGGGCCTATGCTGTGCTCATGAGAAACTAGGGACAGAACAGGAAAATAGCCATAGCCTCCCCCTTGGTATCCCAGTTTTGCAGGAGGTGATTAACAAACAACCGTTAGAAAGCAGACACAATGCTCTAACCACTTCCCCAGACCTTCTTTTCTAAGCAAAAGCCTTAAGCACTTTAGGGCAGCAAACCCTCTCACCTAAAGGGCACAAAGAGCCATTGTTTTTGGTGAGAGGCAAGAAAAAAACTTGGGTCCAGATTTCTACTGCTGCTATAGTGAAGGGAGAGACAGAAAAGTCCTTCCAAGACCCATCACATACAAGGCAGAATTTGGCTGAGATGAGGAGGTGAGGTAGAAAAATTAAGAAAGCCTCAGTCCCAAGATTCAGGTACATAAAACCTGCCTAAGACTGAGGCTGGACCAGACAGCATAGAATTCATCTACCTCCATCATGACTCTAGAGCTCCAAGTAGAAGGAGGGGCAAGAACGTGAGAAGAGAACCTATCTGTAGTGTAGGATGCAGAGATGACTGAGAACTGAGGAGGGGCAGGAACACTGAGAAAAACCCTCCAGAACCCCAGCCCCAACTCTAATCACAAGGTAACAGCATCCACTGCTAGAGGAATTTGAAGTTTATGGTTCAATAAACATAACAATAGCCGTAAGACCCAAACTCTGTCGATCAACTGACTAGGCTGATTCAATTCCCTAACAGAAGATGAAGGTTGCCCATTTCCAGATGCAAATATTATTTACTTCAGACTCTACTGTTCTTTTACACATGATGCTTGGCATTTAATCAAATATTACAAGACAAAAAAGCAAGAAATTAAAACAGACCATTGTCAAAAAATAATCTAGTCTCAGAGGTGACCCAGATGTTAAAATTATAAGACAAGGACTTTAATGTGTTAAAGAATCTAGTGGAAAGGTGGATGTGTGGATTTCAGCAGATATGAAAACTATAAGTAAATATCAAATAAAAATGATAGAAATAAAAAGCATTCATATATGGGCTCATCAGTAGACTGCCCACAACTAAGGAAAACAATCAGCTGAAGGCAGATGAACAGAAATTATCCACAATGAAACAAAGAGAATTTTTTAAAAAATTAAAAACATAACAGAGCATCCAAAAGCTACAGGACATTATCAAGTAGTCTAACATACATGTAATTGTAATCTTAAAAGGAGAAGGGAAAAACAGTATAGAAGAAATATTTGAAGACATACTGGCCGAGAATTTTCTAAAAAATAAAAGATATCACACGACAAAATTCAGAGAACCGAAAGCAGTATAAATACCAAGAAACATACACTTAGACACAGGTAGCCAGAGGGAGATAAAACATTACATAGAGAGGAATAAAAATTAAAACGAACAGAGTTCTCTTCAGAAACTATGCAAGCTAGAAGCATGGAATGACATTTTTAAAGCACTGAAAGAGGAAAAACTGCCAATTCAGAATTCTATGCTCTATAAAAATATCTTTCAAACATAAAGGTGAAATACTCTTCCAGACCAACAAAAACTGAAACAATTCCTTGCCAGCAAAGCTGCACTGACAGAAATATTAACGGAATTTCTTGAGGCAGATGGGTTATGACACCAGATGTAAACTGGATTTACACAAAGGAATGAAAAGCACCAGAGATGGTAAGTATGTGATTAAGTATAAAAGAACTCTTTTGTTTTTAAACTCTTTTAAAAGATTATTGTTTAAAGCAAAAATAACAGCAATGTATCAAGTTCATCACACTATAAAAGAAAATTTTTAACAACAGCACAAACTATAAAGAGAATGAAATACACTGCTGTAAGATTCTTATACTACACGTGAAGTCATATTACATTACTTTCTATTATGGACTCATTATACATTATGGACTCACATATACTAACAATCACGAAGACGGGACAGGCCTGGGCAAAGCTTCACTCTGTTATATGTAAGGTTGCCCTGAGTCAAAGCTGACTAGACAGCAACTAACAACACAATATGTATTATGTATTATATAATATTCTGTATTAAACATGTATACTGCAAACCTAGAACAACCAATAAGAAAACAAAGCAAGTTATAATAAATAAAAAATAAAACCAGTTGCCATCGAGTCAACTACAACTCATGGCAACCCTATGTATATCAGAGTAGAATTATGATCCTTGGGGGTTTTCAATGTCTGATTTTTTGGACATAGATAACCAGGCCTCTCTACCAATGTGCCTCTGGATGGACTCAAACTGCCAACCTTTTGGTTACCAGTCAAGCACATTAACCATCTGCATCACACAAATAGCAGAGATAAAAGGAATCATTTAAAAAAATACTCTATTAATTCAAAACAGGGCAGAAAAAAGGAATAAAGAATACGTGAGACATAGACAACAAAACGCAAGATGGCAGATTTAAACTCAACTAAAGGCATACCTCAAAGAGATGCGGGTTCAGTTCCAGACCACCTCAATAAAGCAAATATTGCAATAAAGGGAATTTTTTGGTTTCTCAGTACATACAAAGTTATGTTTACACTATATCATAGTCTATTAAGTGTACAACAGCATTATGAAAAGTTTGAAATATTGTGAGAATGACCAAAATGTGACAGAGATACAAAATAAGCACATGCTATTGGAAAAATGGCACCAATAGACTAGCTCAACACAGAGTTGCCACAAACCTTCAATTTGTAAAAAACGTAGTATCTGCAAAGCACAATAAACAGAAATGCAATAAAGTGGGTATAAAGTGGGTATGACTGTATATCAATAATTATATTAAATGCATGCAGTCTACATGCTCCAAACCAAAGACCAAGATTGTTGAATCAGATAAATGAGCAAAACCCAATTATATGCTATCTACAAGACACTTTGAATATAAACATATAGATTTGTTACAAGTAAAAGAATGGAAAATATACACAATAAAACACTGTAAAGAAAGCTGAAGTGACTATGTTAGAAAGCTGAAGTGCCTACTTTGATGAGACAGCTAGTCCCCAGTTGTATCTTGAGTGCCTTCCAACCTGAGGGGCTTATCTTCCAGCACCGCATCAGACAACATTTCAAGGCTCTTCATAAAGTTTTCCAGCAGTATATCAGACAGTGTTTCACTGCTATTCATAAGGTTTTAACTGGCCAATTTTTTCAGCACTGATGGCCCCATCCTTCTTCCCAGTCTGTCTTAAGTCTGGAAGCTCCACTGAAACCTGTCCATCACGGGTGACCCAGCAGGTATTTGAAATACCATTGACATACCCTTTAGCCTCACAGCAACATGCAAACCACCACAATAAGACAAACTGACAGATAAGTGGAGGAGTTTCAACAATGGTCCTTCCCCACTGAATTAGCTTAGTTTCAACAGGGGTGCAAAGCTAATTCAACGAGGAAGCCTATTCTTTTCAATACATGTTGCTGGAATAACTATATAACCTTATTATTTTTTTGAAAAAAGAAGAACCTTGACCCTTGTATCATATACTGTACAAAAATTAACTCAAAATGGATCACAGGCCTAAACATAAGAGCTAGAACTATGGTGTACCCAATTAAGAAAATAGTTTGGCATTTCCTAAAAGGGTTAAACACAGAGTTTTCATTTAATGCAGCAGTTCCATGCCTAGGTATATACCCAAAAGAAGTGAAAACATATGTCCAAACAAAAATCTGTACAAGATTCATGGCAGCATTATTCATTAATAATCAAAAAGGAGAAACAACCCAAAGGTCCATCAGTTGAAGTATGGATAAATAAAATATATATCTATACAATGGAATAGTATTCAGCAATAAAAGGGAATGAAATATTGGTACACACTACAACACAAATAAACCTTGAAAACTTTATGCTAAGTGAAAGAAGCTAGTTACAAAAGACCATATATCATTCCATTTATATGAACTGTCCACAATTGCAAATTTATAGAGACAGAATCTAGATTAGTGATCATCCAGGGCTGGAGAGGATAGAGGGTTTGGGGGGGAGGTGATGACTTAAAGGGTACAGGGTTCTTTTTGAGATGAAAATGTTATAAAATTGATTGTGGTGATAGTGGCACAGCTATACGGACATACTAAAACCACCAGATTATATACGTAAACGAGGGATTTTTATGGTATATGAATCATGACTCAATAAAGATATTTTTTAAAAATGTTAAAACTATAAAACTTCTACAAGAATATAGAAATGATTTGTATCCTTGGGTTAAGCAGATTTCTTAGAACAAAAAAAAGCATTATCCATAAATGAAAACTAAACTTCATTAAAATTTAAAATTCTGTTCTTTGAAAGATACTATTTAAAAAAAATAAAGAAAGAAAAAGAAGTAAGAGACAAATATTGATTTGGGTAAAAGGAAAGGCAATATACCAAAAGCGAGTGACCAACACAATAATGCTAAGGAAAGGAAGACACAGAGAGGCACACAAGAGGTACAGACAACAAAGATAAACACTTTTACATTATCAGTAATAACAAACACTAACCTACAGGCAGATACACAAGCAGACAGGCTGAATAATCAGGAATAACTAGGCGAAAGGGAATATATCCATGACCGTATTAAGGTTGGCATACGATGATTTCTACATACGTAGTTGTACGTGCTTTAAGAATGTCCATATAAATGGAACAGGGGGCAAAGTTATGATCACTTCTTAGCTATGGCCAATCACCCTGAGGGAGCAAGTTGTTGGACCCATGGGCTCAGGGACATGGTTGCAGGAGACATCAAGCTCAACTGGCACAACTTACTACACCAAAACACTGTTGTACATCCTACTTTGGTGAGTCTTAAAAGCTTGCAGGTGGCCCTCTAGATGCAACAATTGGTCTCTCCTCACCTGGAATGCAGAAGAATGAAGAAAACCAAAAGACACTTGTAAACAATTAGTCCAAGATACTCGTGGACCATGCCAACCTCAGCTATATGACCATGAGACCAGAAGAACTAGATGGTGCCTGGCTACCACTGTCAACCACTCGGAAAGGGATCAGCACAGGAGATCCTGGATAGAGTGGGAGAACAACATGGAACAAAACTCAAAATCATAAAAAAGACCAGGTTGAAGACTGTTGAGAACCCTGAGACTATGGGCCCTAGTCACCCTTCAGGTCTGGAATTAAACTCACTTCCATGGCTTTCAGCCAAACAACAAACAGGCACATAAGCTGAACATTTTTCACACCAGGAAGATACACTCCTTAGAATATTCAATCATGGGAGATCAGAAAGGCAGTATTTGCACAGGGAGATAGCTCAAGGGGCAGGAATGCATAGAAAAGAAGGACACAGCGAAGAGGTAACTATAGGAAGGAAGTGGGAATAGAGCAGTTACACTGTGGGATTGCAATCAATGTCATGAAACAAAATGTGTATGAACTGCTGTATAGAAAATGAATTTGCTCTGTAAACTTTCATCCAAACACAATTAAAAAAAAAAAAAAAGGTATTCAAAGAATTAAAAAAAAAGAAAAGGCACCTGGCATATGAGTTAAACATTTACCTCACGTAGATACACTCCTTGGAGAGAACAATCATGGGAGAAAGAAGGGCTGCCTATGCACAGGGAGACAGCTCAGGGGGCAGGAGAGTATGGAGGGATGGACACTGGGAAGAGGTAACTATGGGGAGGAAGTAGGAAGGGAGCTATTGCATTGTGGTAAACTGTGGTCAAGGACATGAGACAAAGTATATGTGAACTGCTGTGTGGAAAGTGAATTTGCTCTGTAAATCTTCACCCAAATCACAAAAAAAAAGATATCAAGTAGGAAAAAAAAAAAAAAAAAGGCAAGCCACAGGCTCAGAGAAAATATTTACAAAACATCCATCTGATAAAGGACTTATTTCTAGAATATATAAAGAATAATTACAACAAAATAATCAGCAGATAAAACAATTCAATTTTTGAAATGAGCAGATATTTCCTCAAAGATATCTGAATGGTCATAAAGCACATGAAAATAAGCTTATAATCATGAGTCATTAAGTAAATTCAAATTAAAACAAAATACCACTACACACCCACTAGAATAGCTAGAATTTAAAAGACTGAAAACAGCAAGTATTAAAAAGATCACTGAGCAACTGGAACTCTCCACTGCTAATGAGAATGCAACAACAGTATAGTCACTTGGAAAACAGTTTGGCGGTTTCTTAGAAGGTTAAACTTAAAACTGCCATATGACCCTGAAATTCCATTTCTAGGTACATACTCAAGAAAAATGAAAACATGTCCACATAAAGACTTGTACATTAATGTTATTTCATAGCAGCTTTAGTCATAATAGTAAAAAACTGGAAGCAACCCAATGTGCATCAAGTGAATGGATAAACAAATTGTCCAAACAAATCCATACAACGGAACACTACTGAGCAATTAAAATGGTAGATCAGTTTTAAAAGATTAGACTAAGAAGTGAGACACAAAAGACCACATACTGTATGCTTCCATTTCTTTAAATTCTAGAGAAAAACAAAATATAATGACATAATGCCAGTCAGTGGTTGCCAAGGAAACAGTATAAGGGAAGGAGAGATAGCAAAGGGGGATGAAGGAACATTTTGGGGTGATGAAAATGTGCTACATGTTGGTTGTGGTGGTGGTAGTGGTGATGGTGGTGGTGGTAACAAGACTGTACTTTTGTCAAAACTCATAAAATTAGACACACAAAATAAGTGAAGCCAGAGGGAAAAGCAATCAGCCGAAGGGATTAGATGAGGAGAGGAAACTCAGGCCTGCCCAAAGCAGCAGGACGGGAAAGCAGGAGAAAGGGGATAAAAGCCAGGAACTCGGACAGAAGAGCAATAAGCCCCAGGGATACAGGTGAGGAGAGACAACTCAGG
>NW_006921877.1:1388568-1401770 GCF_000298275.1 Orycteropus afer afer
GGGATCGGGCAGTGTTTCGTCCTGCTGTGCATGGGGTCGCTATGAGTCGGAAACGACTCGACGGCACTTAACAACAACAACAACAATGTAGATAAATTAAGCTCAATAAGGACAATTTGTAGGTTCATTCCTTCTCTCAAGTCTATATATGTTCCTAAAGTTTTAGGTAATTCTCAAAAGGTCTCACCATCCAATCTGCTCTACATTTGGGAAAGGGCCTTGATTTCAACTTCTTATACATCTTAGGATTCAAAGTATAGCACCTTCTCAGAATGAAACTCTAAATTTCTTGTGTATGGTTCTCAGAATACAGAGACCATTGTAATGTAAAAGCTACCCAATCTGTATGCTGAGCAAGTAATTCCAGAAGCCAGATTATATAAAGAGCAGGGCATCAGTATTGGAGGAAGACTCATTAACAACCTGCCATATGCAGGTGACACAGCCTTCTTGCTGAAAGTCAAAAGGAGCTGAAGCACTTACTGATAAAGATCAAAGACTACAGCCTTCAGTAAGGACTAGACCTCAACAGGAAGAAAATAAAAATCCTCACAAATGGACCAGAAAGCAATATCATGATAAATGGAGAAAATACTGAAGTTATGAAGGATTTCCTTTTACTTGGATCCACAATCAACACCCATGGGAGCATCTATCAAGAAATCAAATGACATACGCACTGGGCAAATCTTTTTGCAAAAGACCTCTTTAAAGTGTTCAAAAGCAAAGATGTCACTTTGATGACTAAAATGTGCCTGACGCAAGTTACAGTATTTTCAATCTCCTTATACGCATGCGAGAGCTAGACAATGAATAAGGAAGACTAACAATTTATACCTTTCAATTATGGTGCTGGCAAAGACTACTAAATATGCCATGGACTGCTAGAAGAACAAACCTATCTTGAAAGAAAAACAACCAGAATGCTCCTTAGAAATGAGGATGGGGAGACTTTGTTGCACATACTTTGGACATGTTATCGGGGGTACCATGCAGAAGGACATAGGCTTGGTAGAGTAGAGGGTCCCTGAAAGAGAGGAAGAATCTCAACAAGATGGACTGATACAGTGGTTGCAACAATGGGCTTAAACAGACCAACAATTGTGAGGATGGCACGGGACCGGTCATTGTACATACAGCCTCTATGGTAGGAATCAGCATCAAACAACAACAATTACAGATGCAGTCAAACACTATTCGATCCTTCCGCAGCTTTTCTAGCTTTCTTGCTTTTCTCATTTCCCCATTAAAAAAGATTTACCACACAATGTCTAGTGGTTCCTTCCTATCCAAGGGACAAATTCCAGTTTCAGAGACTACAATTTTACTTCACAGGTCACCTTTAAACAATGGACTCCATCTGACAATATCTAATAGAACCCACTGCCATTTTCTACAAGGAGTAATGAACATTTCTCATTACATCACACTCCTAAAATAATCAAAGGCAAATAAAGCATATTGTAAACAAGAGAAAATTCAAATAGATTGGGCTATCAGGGGTAATTAGGTTTTTAAGAACAAAGGCATGCAGGAAAGGAGCTGGCACCTATAACCCAGATTTTAAGATGAGCTTTCTTGTGTTATCTACAACAGCAACAGATTGGAAATGTGTAAAACAGCTCAAGTGAATGGCATTCAGAGCATAATTAGAACCTTGAGGAAAAATAAGAGTTAATCATTCACACCAAACCCAACCCACTGCCCCTGAGTCAATTCTGACTTATACAAGCCATTTCTGAGTCATCGTGACCCTTTTAGGACAGAGCAGAACTTCCTTATAGGGTTTCCAAGGCCATAAATTTTCAGGGAAGCAGACTGCCTCATCTTCCTCGCCTAGAGAGGTTGATGGATTCAAACTGCTGACCTTTTGGTTAGCAGCCAAATGCTTTAACCACTATGTCATCAAAGCTCATTTAATCATTCACACAGATGTCTCTAAACAAAGAGAAAAAGAACATTATGTGGTGAGGAATGTAGGGCAATGTAGGTTCTGAAATGGATGAAGCTCTGTACTGCCCAATGTTTTGGAAGACATTACCTTCTTTAATTAATCTTGCTCTATAGCTCCAGAGTCAACAGTGAGTGAGAGACAGCTACTAGCAAGGAGGTAAGACAACTACCACCACCAAAAGAAACTAAAATAAACAAAAACAGACCAAAATGCAAACTTAAAACTGTTCTGGAAATATACTTAAGCAAAAGTAAGACTCTTCTTCATTACTTTAGTTCACCCCCTACAGTAAATCAGTATCAGTGTCAAGATCAGCTCATCTTCCTGAGAAACAAACTGACCTAAGTTGTAGTCTCTTATTCTATGGGTCTCACATATATCATAAACGATAAGATGGGGGGAAACAAAACTAGATGTTTGAAGATTGAGTTGGGCTGACACTCACCACAAACTTCTCACCATTCTGCTCCACATGTTTGTATGTGGGGACCGATATGGGCACTGCTTGCTTTTCTGTGTAATCATAAAATGATTGTCCCAACGAGTCGTCACTGGGGTCTAGGTTATCCGCCTCATGAGGAGGCACAGATAACACTGTCAAGATCAATTCCTTCTCGCCTGCTCGGATCAGGTCCACCACCTGCTTGTGTGTCGCCCCCTCAACATTCACGCCGTTCCTAAGGGGAAAAAGGGAAAAAGACAATCCCATAAACCAGAAGGGTCCAAATACCTTTTATCTCCACCCTCCTGCCCCCACTCCAGTGTCACTCAACATGAACCATATTATCAAAAGATTAATTTGGTTCCAGAAAAGTGGTTTCTGTTTTCACAGATCCTAATGTGAAAAACTGTGAATTTATGGCGGGGAGAATGGAAACAGGTGAGAGGACCTACCCTTCCTCTAGACTAGAATCCCACACACAGTTCAGGAAAGCACATGGGAAACAGGGTGAAGCTGAGGAGGAAATAAAGCTTTTTAAGCTAAACAGTACCATTTCCTCATCCTAGGTAAGCATATATATACAATACAAAGCGGTTTTTGACAATCCTGCCATTTGAACTGTATTCTTTTTCCTTTTTTAACCTCATTGGAATTGTTTAAAAAAAAAAAAAAACTTTTCACAAACTACATCCCTTAATGTGTAGATAAAGACTCAAATAGTATGATTCAAGGTAATTTCTTTACATTTACATCCAATTTCTCCTCATATTCCAAAATTAGTCAACGTAATTTTCCTTTATACTAACTTTCACTGCCTTGAAAGTTAAATGGCATTTATTTTCAAAAAGGTAAGATTACCTCTCTGAAATCTCATTAACTGACCCAACTTCCTTTGTTCTCCCCACTACTTAATCACTTAGGAGTCTATCTACTTTTTCTCTGGTCTGTGGTATCTCAAAGGTATGTGTAATTAGCTCAAACTAGAAAATATAGGCCTACAGCAATATAGTAATCAACCTACTAATTCTACTTCTTGTTTCACTGTATAAAGAGGTTGAAACTAGGAAAAGCACAGGTTTGGGAGAACAATAATTTTCTCACGAAAAATGCTGAGTCTCACAAAACTCACTCAGCAAACCCAACTACCTTCCCAGATTGCTGACCCAGCCTGCTGTCTCAGCAAAACCACTGGGCAGCTGGCCTGGAGGCTCTCTCCCAGGGCTGTCCCCAAAGAATTAGGAAATACATACCTGGCCTCTAATCAATTTGATACTTAAAGCTTATCTGCCCTTTAAACTCTTTCTCACTCCTGTTCCAAACCATTAGGGTTATTCCTTCCTGAAAATGATGCTAAATTTAGTAACAAGGCTTCCACAAACTTTCAGTCACTGGAATTGTCTCTGTCAAGAATCTGGTATCTGAAACATTCACTTATATAAAAAGAACAGACAGGCGATCTTAGCTAGCCTCCTTCCCTATTTTGAGCTTAACAAACAAGACAGTAAATTCAGCACTCTTGACATTTTACAACCTAAAGTCTAACACAGACAGCTCTGGTGGTGTAGTGCCTAAGGCACTTGACTGCTAACTAGAAGGCTGGTAGTTCAAACCCACCACCCACACCCCAGAAGGAAGGTTGGGCAATCTACTTCCGTAGTGATACACCTCGGAAACCCAAGGAGGGGTCACTATGACTTGACGGCAGTGCGTTTTTAAAGTCTAACATATACACAAAAATATTTAGTAGTTACAATAGGCTAGCTGTAGAATTTAAAAAAAATACAGCCCTTCTTCTGATGGAAATTTGGACTTTTTAAATTCAGATCAGGTCAAACTAATGATCATGGTCAACCCTTGGATTGTACAGCAGGATGCTAAAATGGAAAGAAAATGGGCTCTGGAGTGAGATATACCTGGGTTCAAGTCCTGGCTCTGCCTATTAATAGCTAAATTAGTTTTGATCAAGTATTTAACCTTTCTTACCCTTGCTTTCTTCATATATAAAATGGGGACACTAATAACAACCTAATTTAGGGAGCTCTGGTAGCATAGTGGCTAAGGCACTTGACTGCTAACCAGAAGGCTGGCGGTTCAAACCCACCAGCCACTCCTCGGAAGGAAGATGGGGCAATCTACTTCCATAGTGATACTGCCTCGGAAACCCAAGGAGGGGTCGCTATGAGTCGGGTCCGACTCAATGGCATATAACAACAACAACAACAACAACAATATGGTTGTTGTGAGAATTAATGTAATAAAAAATATACCTTGCCTAAAACAATGCCTGAACATTCACAATAGAAAGTATAAAGAGAAAAGAAGTACTACATAAATGTTGGTTATGAAGAGATATTGGCTAAAGGAGAAATGGAAACCTATAGTTAAGAATTAGAAAAGAATTGCATATAATTTTTTTAAAAAAATGTTTTATGTGAAAGTTTACACAGCAAATTAGGGTCCCCTTTAACAATTTTTATCATTGTTCTGTGTCACTGGTTATAATTTTTACAATGTGTCAGGACTGTCATTATTTCCATTCTGTTTGTTTTGTTTCCATTGATCTAGCCTCCCTTCCCCTTGCCTTCTCACCTTTGTTTTTGGGTAAATGTTGACCATTTGGTCTCATATAGTTCACTCTTTGAGGGAGCACATTCCTCATGGATGATACCATTTATTTTGTAAGTCTATCTATTCTTTGGTTGAAGGGTGACTCTCAGAGATAACTTCAATTCCCCATTCAAAGGTTATCTTAGGGTGATAGTCTCAGGGGTTTCTCTAATCTCTTTTGGTCTAGTAGGTCTGGCCTTTTTAAGGAATTTGAGTTTTGTTCTACATTATTCTTCCATTTAATCCAGGGCCTTTTATCATGTCCATGGTCAGAATGGTCAGTATTGGTAGCTAGGCACCATCTAGTTCTTGTGGTCTCAGGTTTGTATTTCATGTGGGCTATTAGTCCTGTAGATTGGTTTCTCCTTTGATCCTTTGATTTCCATCATTGTTTCTGGCCCTGTATAAGTAGAGACCAACAACTAACTGTATCTTAAATGGCTGCTCACAAGCATTTAAGACTCAAGATGCTACTTACCAAACCTGGATGTAGAACATTACCTTTGTGAAATATGTTATGTCAATTGACTAAGCTGTCCCCTGAGACTATGGTACTAAGGCCCTTGAGCCAGTAAACCAATGCCACAAGTTGTCTGAATAGGTCTATGAAGTCTTTATGAGTGCTCCCCCATATGGTTTGTTATATATGTAGATGTATATGCAACACACACAAACATGTATAAATATCTTCCTGTAGATACACCTATACATGCATGTGCATTTATTTTTGTATGCCCTTCTATACAGATATATACACCCACATTTACCCACGTTACTACACTTATGTTTTTTGGTTATATTTACTATTGTTGCAAAACTCTTTATGCTATAGCTTTTACCACACTTGTCCCTTTTCTTGTGTTCTTCTTAGTGTCTTTATTTACCTTGGTCATGTTGTGTTGACTTCATCCATATGTGGTCTTATCTTTCCCATCATTAAAACTAAGAAGTGTTTGCCTGAAGGCAGGAGGGACTCTACATTCCTGGGGGGAAATAAGCCTGAGAGCACCAGGCTGAGGACTAGACTCATGGGGCCACACAGGTAGGGCCTGAGCATGGCTGCCTCTCCTCACTAAAGGGGGCCCAACTATTGGGGCACATTTGGGTTGGCCCCTCTACTTTTTTCTACACTCTCTATTGTTATTTCAGAGATTTTCTTACTCCCAAACAAGAACTTATACAAAAGGAAATAAAAATATTAAATGTGCAAACAAAATTTTTTAGCCCTAATTTCTGAACCTCTCAGTTTTCCTACCTACAGAACAGGTTTGAGGATGCCCATAATTCTGGGGAAATGTCCTATGGTTGTCAGCCTCTTCAAACCATCTCAGGTCTCATTATCATGCAGCCTCAGTAAAAAAGACCAGGTTTGCTGGTCTGATAGAGCCTGGTAAGACCCTCGAGACTATGGTCCCTAGTTAGCCTTCAAGTACGGTATTGAACTCACTCCTGTGGCTTCCAGCCAAACAACAGACAGGCATACAGGGTGAACATTTACCTCAGGTAGATACATTCCTTAGATCTATCAGATCAATCTCGGGACAACAGAAGGGCAGTGGAATAGAAGGGAGATAGCTCAGGGGGCAGGAATGCATAGGAAAGAAGGACACAAGGAAGAGGTAACTACAGGGAGGAAGTGGGAAGAGAACTGTTACACTGTGGGGGGGAGGGGACAACAACTAACAAGTCTCTACTATCAAGGAAGTGATTCCCCCTCCCACTTCCTCTTATCCCTGGTAACCATCAAAGAATTGTGCTCTCTGTGTGTATGTCTACATTTGGTTTTTTATAATAGTGGGAACATAGAATATTTATCTTTTTGTGACTGACTTATTTCACTCTGCATAATATGCATATGACTCTTTGGCCTTATTAGTATTTCTAGGAAAATGCTTTGATGGTAGAAGAAATTAAACTGAAGTAACAAAGGTGAGAAATCATCAGAGTATTTCATCTATGGACTTTAGCTTACTCACAGTATGTTTTTTCAACAAACTTGAGAAAACTAACACTTCAGAGACTGAATAAAACACCCTGTGTACTAGAACAAGATTTTTATGTTAGTATAATTCATTTCAGGAGATGTGTCTTGTGGAAAAAGTTTAAGAACTGACACTCAAATCTTACTTTTCAACTCCCTAACTTTTTTCTTTAGGTTTAAGGGTCAGTGAATACTTCAGAATTTGTATATAACACTGTATACATATACCATGCAATCCTCAGCCTATACAACTATGAGACCAGAACTAGATGGTGCCCACTTACCACTGTCAACCACTTGGAGGGGGATCTATGTAGGAGATCCTGGACAGAGTGGGAGAACAATGTGGAACAAAACTCAAAATCATTAAAAAAAAAAAAAGGGACCAGGTTTGCTGCTCTGATAGAGCCTGATGGAACCCCTGAGACTATGGCCCCTAGCTGCCCTTCAGGTCTGGAACTGAACCCACTACTTGGGCTTCCAGCCAAACAAAAGACAGGCATATGAGCTGAACATTTATGCCAGGTAGATACACCCTGTGGAGAGAACAATCATGGGAGAACAGAAGGGCTGTGTAAGCACAGGGAGACAGCTCAGGGGGCAGGAGTGCATGGAGGGAAGGACACAGGGAAGAGATAACTATTGGGAGGAAGTGGGAGGGGAGCTATTGCATTGTGGTAAATTGTAGTCAATGTCATGAGACAAAGTGTATGTGAACTGCTGTATGGAAAGTGAATTTGTTCTGTAAACTTCCATCCAAATCACAATAACAATAATAAAAAGAATTATATATGTATATATATATGTTCACTGTTTTTCTAGAGAGTCCACAGCTTTCATCAGCTTCAAAAAGGAGTATATATAGAACCTTCAAAAAGTTAAGTACTACTGCTTTAAATGCACATGTCTTTCTACCCAACTTAAGTTTTAAACCAGAATACACTGCTCCTAGGGTCACTCACTCGGAAGGAAGGTTGGGCAATCTACTTCCGTAGTGATACTGACTCGGAAACCCAAGGAGGGGTTGCTATGAGTCGGGTCAGACTCCATGGCACATAACAACAACAACAGGGTCACTCACAGAAATAAGCTCTGAAAACAGAGAAACTTAAGTGAGGGTTATGCCAAGAACAGCCAAGGAACAAAACAGTAGAGGGTCCTTTAAACTTGCTTGCTTTGGTTTCACCACTATATTACTAAGGCCAAGCTTTAAACTGGCTATCAAGTCAAAAACTTCTTTTAAAAAACAGGCACAGGAAAGAACTACCAGCGTCACTTTCTAAACATACTTGCTAATATCTATTTGGTTTAACTATAGAACAAATGCTATACATGCCACAATTTATTATTAAGCTGAAAATTCCTTCATTCTTCAGAGAATGAAATGAGGCCAGTAAAAACCCCAGGATGTCTGATTTCAAAAAGCATCCTCCCTTTTCAAGAATTAAGAGGTCTTCAAGGTCTTAAAAATGTTTATATACGATCTTCTTTTCTACAAGAATGCTACTATACCAGGCTCAAATTAGGTGTGGTTCAACAATTTGGACAATTCTGACACCATAAATGAATGCAAAATATAAATTGTGCAATAAAAGAAACTTTCAGCAGGACAGACTTGGTTCAAAGCATGGTTTTGGAGTCAGAAAGACTTGGGTTTGAATTGCAACTGTGCCATTTATCTTCAGATACAAGACCTCATCTGAAAATGGGGCTAATAATACCCATAGCTAACAGAGTTATTGTGACAACTAAAATGAGGTAACACTTAGCACAGAATCTAGAACATGGCAGCCATTCAATAAACAATAGCTATTCATGCTGTAGATCTGTATCACCTAGGCAAGGAGGCTGGCAGTATTTTGGTCTCCTAGATGACACAAACTCTATCCAGCACTAATTTCCCTTGCCTTATTTCTGTCTTTATAACATAAGGTAGTTGGAATACTTTGAATAGAAATGACTGACCTGTCAACCAATGTTAAGAGAAAAGACAGCCACTTTCATGAGACCACTGCATCAGAGAACCACTAAGTCCTAGGCCACACAAAAGTACCCACCGCCCAGTAGGATTCACCTATAAATGCTTCTTCCACAAACGAAAGGTATGACTTAAACACACTACCAAAAAAATTCCAACAGATATGTGACTAAGCAAATGCAGCTAAAATATTAATTCATTCATTCATTGTACAATACTAACAGTAGAATCCAAGTAGTGAGCAACAGCTACTCACTGTACAATTCTTTCAACTTTTCTGGATGTTTGAAATTTTTCATAATAAAATACTGGGGGAAAAAAGCTAAAAAAAAAAAAGTACCAAAAATCCACAAATAAGACCAAAATCTTGTTTCCTTAGGCAACTAGATGATATTCAATTTATATTTTCAGCTTTATATGGATATGCTTTATAATGTTAATAAAATTGTTTTCATTTTTACATTAGACCAGTATTTGGTCCAACAGGAGAGATCATTAGCCAGCTAATGGGAGTGAGTGGCTTTAAATACAAGTACTATTGAAGCAAAGTTAGCCAGCTGGAAAACTTGCAAAACTAATATAAACACTCCCAGAAGCAGGACAAAAAACTCTGTATACTACTGTAAAGGAAGCTGAATATAATGAAAAAACATGGTACAGATGGTCATAAGACAAAGCCAATCACTAAATGTACCACAGCAAATAACATGATAAGCAGAATATTATGTTGTATTCCCTGTGGACACGCAAGAAAGTAATTAAAGGGTAATTAGTCCCTCAGAGATAGCCTGTAAAAAAATAGACAATAAATTCCTATAGCTGTAAGCAATGAAATACAGTTTTCAATTTCACAGGTTGAAATACAATGGGTACATGTCCATAAGAATAGTTAATTTAAAAAAAAAAAAAAAAAAGACTGACAAAACCAACAGTTGATGAGAATGTGGAGCAACTGGAATTCTCATACACTGATAATGGGAGGATAAAATGAAAATCTGGCAGTTTCTTATAAAGTTAAAACATACATTTACTACATGATCTAACAATTCCACTCCTAAGTATTTATCCAGAAGAAATGAAAACATGTCCACACAAACAGATGTAGTAAAATCTGCATTGCATCTTTATTCATAAAAGTTCAAAACCAAAAACAGCCTAAATGACTATCAACAGGTGAAGACATGAACAAATTGTGTCATATTCATGCAATGGAATATTAGTCAACAAGAAAAAGGTACAAAACTACTGATATCCACAACATCTCAAAAACACAATGAACAAAAGAAGTCAGACAGAAAAGAGTTGATTGATTTGAAGTTTGAGAAGTGGCAAGACTATATTCTATGTGGTAGAAATCAGAGGGAGACAGGGAGGTGGTAAGTATTGAATACAAAGAGGCACAAGGAAGCTTTCTGAAGTGATGGAGTGTTCTACATATAGACTGGAGTGGTGGTTAAGTGGGTGTATCCTTTTGTCAACGCTCAAACTGTACACTTAAAAATTGTGTGCATCTGACTGTAGGTAAACTAAGCCTCAAAAAAGCTGATTTAAAATAAAAATATATACATATCCTCATTTACATGAAATAGTAGTCCATCATCCAAATGAAACTTAAACAACCTCTATTGTACTGTTAGATTACTGTGCATTTTTTGCTGTTATGGACAATGCTGCTATAAAGATCCTGGTAGGTGAATTTCTGTACTATCTGCAGCAGAACATTTTTTAAAGGATAAAACACATGCTTTTTCCCTCACCCCATCTCTGTGAAAAATAAGATAAAACTTGGATATTTCCAAGTCTACAAGTCTATTTCATGGACATAATCAAGAAAAAATTAAGCTCAGGGCTAGTTTTATCCCTGCTAAGGCTCTGGCATTTTGTCCTAATCTCCTATAAACAACAGGACACATATTTCAAGCATAGTGTAGTTAAGAACCTCAGCAACAGATGATTATAAAGTTAGACCTGATGCCAGCTGCATTTTTCTCAAGATTATTAAAGCCATAATGTGAGAGACAAAAGTCAAATTCACCTAATGCACTACACTGCATTACAAATATAATTCAGGTTTTATATTAGGAGTCCTAGAGTTCTTGTTAGATTTCTAAGCATTCAAGATTGTAAAGCATTTTCTTCTGACAGAGATTTTTAAAAAGTTGTTCAGCCAAATATCTTACATCAGGGAAACTCTTAAACTCAATGAAATACATCAAGCAAAAAGCCTCTTAAAACATATTTATGCTAAGGTGAAACTGCTGGTTTCTCTCTGTCTGTAGCAAAGAAGAGTGAAGAAAATCAAAGACAGAAGGAAACAATTAGTCCAAAGGACTATTGGAACATGTGAACCCCAGCCTCCACAATTCTAAAACTAGAAGAACTAGAAGATGCCCAGCCACCAGTGCTGACCACTCTGAAAGGGATCACAGTAAGAGGTCCCAGATAGAGTGGGAGAAAAATATGGAACAAAACTCAAAATCATTAAAAAAAAAAAAAAAAAAAAAAAAAACCAGGCTTATTGACTTGATAGAGACTAGTGGAACTCCCACTAGTGGGGGATACCATCCCACTTGTGGGATACCATCAAAAGGAATAACCTACATGTCATTGGAATTCCAGAACAGGAAGAGAAATATAAAACCACTGAGAAAATTGTCCAAGATTTGTTGGAGGAGAACTTCCCTGATATGATCAAAGATGAGAACATAACCATTCAGGAAGTCCAATGAATGCCAAACAGGATAGACCCAAAAGAAAATCACCAAGACATATCATCATCAAACTCACCAAAACCAAAGACAAAGAAAGAATCATGAGAGAAGCATGGGAAAAACAAAAAGTTACCTACAAGGGGCAACCAGTAAGACTAAGCTCAGATTTCTCGACAGAAACCATGCAGGCGAGAAGACAATGGGATGGTATATATAAAACACTGAAGGAGAAAACTTTTCAACCAAGAATTATGTATCCAGCAAAACTGTCCCTCAAATATGATGGTGAAATTAGGACATTTCCAGATAAGCAGAAATTAAGTGAATTTGTTAAAACCAGACCAACTATACAAGAGAGGCTAAAGGGAGCCCTGTGGACAGAGAAGCAACAACAGCCAACGACAACTGACCATTAACACACACGATGATATAATCCAGAAACCAACCCAGTTATGGAAGTATCCAAAGTAAATAAGCCTACAGGATTGTAAACAGGGAACCAGAGACACCAACCGGCAAATGAGGACAACTACAAACCAAAAAGAGGGGAAAAAAATCTGTGTCGTTACAGAACTTTTAGATGGTAGGGAAGTCAAGACAACTACAAGATGAACGGACTGTTTTACACTTGGGAAGAAAACTATAAATCACAGGATAACCTCAAAGAAAAATGATAAACCTTCACATCAAAATAAAAAAAAAGGACCAGCATAAATATTGAGAAAATAGTAAAACAATAGCAATGAAGGAAGTGATAACATGATTCATAAATAAAACAAGCTCAGCATAGAAATTATATGGAACAAAGAAATCGACACAATGAAAAAGCACATGACAAAAATGAAAACAACAAATTCACACTTGCTGATAATTACGTATCTGGCAAGGGACTTATCTCTAAGATTGATGGAAAACTCCAATGCCTCAACACCAAAGGAATTAACAATCCAATTGAAAAATGGGCAAAAGACATGAATAGACACTTCACCAAGGAGGATATTCAGGTGGTAAGCTAATACATGAAAAGATGCTCACAATCATGGGCTATCAGAGAGATGCAAATCAAAAGAACAATGAGATGTACTGTCTCATCCCAGCACTGATGGCAAGGTTCAATGAGACAGAAAATAACAAATGCTGGGATGTGGAAAGATTAGGACTCTCATACACTGCTGAACTGTGAAGTGATACAACCACTATGGAAAGCAATATGATGATTCCTTAGAAGGCTGGAATTGGAGATAACCATTTGACCCAGCAATCCCATTACTAGGTATATATCCTAGAGAGGTGAGAGCCAGGATAGGAACAGATACATGCACGCTCATGTTCATCACCGCACTATTTACAATAGCAAAAAGATGGAAACAACCTACGTGCCCATCAGCGGAAGAGTGGATGACCAAACTATGGTACATACACATACTAGAATGCTTTGCAGCACTAAAGAATAATGTAGAATCTTCAAAACACCGCATAATATGGATGAACTTGGAGGACATTATGCTGAATGAAATAAGTCAATCACA
>NW_006921877.1:1401870-1402332 GCF_000298275.1 Orycteropus afer afer
TTTCACTGTACATAAATTATATTTCAATAAAATGCATTAAAAAAAGAATATATAGGAACATAGAAAAGTTCTTAAATGCAAAAAAGCAAAGACAACAAATCATCTAGTTGTTCATAATTTTTTGCACTTAAAAGATAAAAGTACTGTCCACTGTGATTACAAGCACATAAAATATTTTTGCCTGTGAGAAAGGTGCAATGTGTAAAAACTGAAAATATAAAAAACTATTTCAAGAAACCATAAGAGATCTACATAAATGGAAGAACATCCATGCTCGTGGATAGGAAGAGTGAACATTGTGAAAATGTCAATTCTACCCAAAGCAACCTATACATTCAATGCAATCCTATCCAGATCCCATCAACATTTTTTAAGGATATGGAAAAACCAATCACTAACCTTATATGGAAAGGAAAGAGACCTCGGATAAGCAAAGCACTATTGAAGAAGAAGAACAAAGTA
>NW_006921877.1:1402622-1412340 GCF_000298275.1 Orycteropus afer afer
CACTTGCAGAAAAATGAAACAAGATCTGTACCTCACACCATACACAAAAACTAACTCCAGATGGATCAAAGACTTAAATGTGAAACCTAAAACTATAGATTTCCTCAAGGAAAAACTAGGGGCAAATTTAGGGGCCCTGATATATGGCATAAATAGACTATCAAGCATAACCCAAAATACACAAACTGCAGAAGAGAAACTAGATGAATGGGACCTTCTAAATATTAAACTTTTATGTGCTTCCAAAGACTTCTCCAAAAGAGTCAAAAGAGAACCTACAGATTGGGAAAAAAATATCTGGCAATGACACATCTGACAAGGGAAGTATCTCTAGAATTTATAGAAAACTCTAACATCTCAATAACAAAAAGACAAATAATCCAATTAAAAATGGACAGAAGATATGAATACACACTTCACCAAAGAGGATATTCAAGCAGCCAACAAACACATGAAGAAATGCTCACGATCATTAGCTATTAGAGAGATGCAAATCAAAACAACAATGAGATACTCTCTTCCTCCAGCATTAGTAGCCAAGTTCAACAAGACAAAAAATAACAAATGTTGTCGAGGATGTGGAGAGATTGGGACTCTCCTACACTGCTGGTGGGACTGTAAAATGGTACAACCATTATGGAAAGCAGTATGGCGATTCCTGAAAAAGTTGGAAATAAAAATACCATTTGACTCAGCTATTCCATTACTAGGTATATACCCTAAAGAAATGAAAGCCATGACAAGAACAGACATATGCACACCCATGTTTATCGCAGCACTATTTACAATAGCCAAAAGATGGAAACAACCTAGGGATGATAACCAACTGAGGAATGGATAACCACACTATGGTACACACACACATGGAATACTATGCAACCCTAAAGAATAACCCAGAATTTGCAAAACACTGCATAACGTGGATTAACTTGAAGGACAATATGCTGAGTGAAATAAGTCAATCACAGAAGGACAAATATTACATTAGTCCTCTATTGTAAAAGTCAAGGAAAGGTTTAGATATGGAAGGAAATTTTCTTTGCTGGTTACCAGGGGAAAGAGGGGAGGGGAGGGGAGGGAATACTGTTAGAAAGGTAGAGATAAGTATTGATTTGGGTGAAGAGAAGAGCAATGTACCCAATGTGAGTGATCAACCTGGTGGCACTGAGGAAGAGGAAGACAGAGTGCATGGGAGGTACAGACAACAAAGATGAACCCTTTTGCACATACAGTACTGCACTGTCAGTGAAAGCAAACATGAGTATACAGGTGGATAGATGGGTGGACAGGCTGAACTATTAGGTATGTCTATGAAGCAGGGAGTTGATCTAAGATCATGTATAGGGTTGGCAGACAATGGTCCTATAAGTGTATTTGTATGATCTGTAAGAATTCCCAGGTGTATAGTAGAGCTGACAAGAGACAAGGTTGTAGTCACTTCTTGGTCACAGCCAGCTACCCAGAGGGAGCGAGTAAATGAACCTGTGGGCTCAGGACCATAGTCACAGGGGACATCAAGCTCAATTGGCATAACATACTACACAAAACATTGTTCCACCTCCTACTTTGGCAACTAGCGACTGAGATCTTAAAAGCTTGCAAGCAGCCATCTAGGTATAACAATGAGTCTCACCTCAAGCAAAGAACAATGAAGAAAACCAAAGATTCATGGAAACAATTGGTCCTAGTGACTGGTACACCATGTGATCCTCAGCCTACACGACTATGAGACCAGAAGAACTAGTTGGTGCCTGGCTACCACTCTCAGCCACGTGGAAGGGGATCTATGTAGGAGATCCTGGATAGAGACGGAGAACAATGTGGAACAAAACTCAAAATCATTTGGAGGGAAAAAAAAAAGGTAGGGACCAGGTTTGCTGGTCTGAGAGAGCCTGGTGTAACCACTGAGACTATGGCCCCTAGCTGCTCTTCAGGTCTGGAATTGAACCCACACCTCTGCCTTCCTGTTAAACAAAAGACAGGCATATGAGTTGAACATGTACTTGAGGTAGATATACTCCTTGGAGAGAACCATCATGGGCGAAAGAAGGGATGCTTATGCACAGGGAGACAGCTCAGGGGGCAGGAGTGCATGGAGGGATGGACACAAGGAAGAGGTGATTATTGGGAGGGAGTGGGAAGGGAGCTGTTGCACTGTGGTAAATTGGAGTCAACGTCATGAGACAAACTGTATGTGAACTGCTGTATGGAAAGTGAATTTGCTCTGTAAATTTTTACCCAAATCACAATTTTAAAAAAACCTGAAAATAAGTGAGCTGAGGTAACTGGATCTATGGGTAATTTTTAAAATTCAGCATAGCTGCTTTTATCATCTTTTCAATTACAAACAGTTTTTATTTAATTTTGCCAGTGTTTATCAATTTTATTAATCTTTAAAAAAAAACCAACTTCTACTCTTGTTGATTTTTTCTGTTGTCTATTTTTTTGTTTCATTGATTTCTGGTCGAATTTTTATTATTTCCTTTCTTCTGATGACTATAGGCTTTTCTTGCTGTTCTTTTTCTAACTGTTGAAGATGTTTGTTTAAAGTGTTGATTTTGGCTCTTTCTTCTTTTTTGATGTGTGCATTTATTGTTACAAATTGGCCTCTGATCACTGCTTTTGCTGTGTCCCAAAGATTTTGATATGTTGTGCTTTTATTCTTGTTTGATTCAAGGAATTTTTTTATTTCATTTTTAATTTCGTTTATTACCCAGTCGTTCTTAAGGAGGGTGTTGTTCAGTTTCCAAGAGTTTACTCTTTTTCCATTGATCTTCCTATTGCTGATTTACAATTTGATAGCATTGTGATCTGAGAAGATGCTTTGCAGTATGTCCATGTTTTAAAATTTATTAAGGCTTGCTTTATGGCCTAACATAAGGTTTATCCATGTGCACTGGAAAGGAATTTATATTGTGCTATTATTGGGTGAAGTGCTCTGTAGATGTCTATAAGGTCAAATTGGTGGATTGTGCTGTTTAGCTCTTCTGTGTCTTTGGTGAATTTCTTTCCAGTTGTTCTATCTTTCATTGAAAGTGGTGTATTAAAGTTTCCTACTGTGACTGTGGAGTCATCTATTTGTCTTTTCAATTCTATTAAAGTCTGATTTATGTATTTTGGGGCTCTTTTATTGGGTCCATAGTGCCACAGAGGCAAGGACGTGCATCTTCTGACCTCCTCTAATCCCCCAAGAGGAAGACAGAATCACTATCAGCAGCTCAAGGCCTATTCCTGTCAGGCCAGACATGCTTCCTCCCTCCAGCCCTTTCATCAACCCTGACACCAACCGTTCCTCCCGCAGCATCCACCACCTTTCTGGTGGGTTCGATAATTTGCTGCAGTAGCCACACAGAGCTCACAGATTATGGGTTTAATAGGGAAGCACCAGGCTACAATTCAAGTTCAGGAGCAATGCTCAGTCTCTCTCAGCCCACCATCTCTCAGCCAACAGTCTCTCACAATCCCTTTCCCAGCAGTGCGTGTCTCTTGCGTCTCTTTCTCAGCAGCGCATGTCTCTCAGGAGCGCATTTCTCTCAGCAGCACATCCTTCTCAGCCAGCAGTCAGAGAAACTCCTTTTGCCTCTAGGAGGGCTCCTGTTGAGCCTGGCACAGTGGCCAAACCAACCATAACATTAGAATTCTAAACACCTGAGAGAGAGCGAACTTCCCAGAACATTGCTTTGGGCCACTCTCAACAGAAATACCCCAGGTGGGTAACTTTAGCAATCAAGACCTCCTCAGTTGTTCACAGCAAAGTCCACCATGGAGTTTACAAAGACTTATGGCTAGAAAAGCCATACCAGATAATTTACTACACACCGCACACAGATAACTGTTATGGTTATGTCCTCTTGTTCCATCGATCCTTTAATCATTATATAATGTCCTTCCTTTTCTCTTACGGCAGTTTTTGTTGCAAAGTTAATTTTATCAGAAATGAATATTGCCACTCCTTTATTTTTCCTTGATAAATCTTTTTCCAACTTTTGATTTTTAGTCTATTTTTGTCTTTGTCTCTAAAATGTGTCTCTTATAGACAGCATATTGATGGGTTATGTTTTCTCATCTAGTCTGCAACTCTCCCTCTCAAATGGTGCATTTAATCCAATGACGTTCAATGTACTTATCGACACATGTGAATTGGTTGCTATCATTTTGTTACGTGTTTTTTCATGGTGTTCCTGGTTTCTTTGTTCCATATAATTTTGTGCTGAGTTCATTATGTTTATGAATCATGTTATCATTTCCTTTGTTGCTATTATTTCAGTATTTGCTAAATATTTGTCCTTGTCCTTTTTATTGTGATGTGACGGTTTATCATTTTTCTTTGAGGTTACCCGATGATTTATAATTTTCTCCCCAAGTTTAGAACAGTCCTTTCTATCTTGCAATTCTCTTGACTTCCTCACCATTTAGAAGGTCTGTAACTACACTATTTTTTCCCCTCTTTTTGGTTTGTAGTTGTTTTCACTTGCCAATTGATGTCTCTGGTTCCCTGTTTACAATCTTGTAAGCTTATTTTACTTTTGATACTTCCATAGCTGTGTTGGTTTCTGAGTTATGTCATCTTGTGTATCAATGGTCAGTTGTTGTTCACTATTATTGGATCTCTGTTCAAAGCACTTCCTTTAGTATCTCTTGTAAGGTTGGTCTGGTTTTAACAAATTCCCTTCAATTTCTGCTTATCTGGAAATCTCCTAATTTCACCATTATACTTGAGGGACAGTTTTGCTGGGTATGTAATTCTTGGCTGGAAATTTTTCTCTTTCAGGGTTTTATACATACCATCCCACTGCCTTCTTGCTTGCATGATTTCTGTTGAGAAATGAGAGCTTATTCTTATTTTTCCCCGTGCTGCTTTCAGGATTTTTTGACTTTGGTTTTGATGAATGTGGTAGTTAAGTTCGTGTGTCAACTTGGCTAGGACTGGTTGAGCAGCTGGGCAGCTGGATGTAGTATTCCCCATGATGACACTGGTAATCAACTCCATGGTGGAATCTACTGTGAGCAGCTAAGCAGCTGCCTTAAGATTGTGATCTGCTTCCTATATATAAGGAGAAGCCTTGGGAACAGTCTCTAGCTTATGGTACACTTGGACCCTGCATGTAGCTGTGCCATTGTTCAGCAGCCTGCCCTGCTCTGTGATGTTGGGACTTACCATGTCCTTGAATTAATGGCCTGGCGTGTGGTTTGGTAATATTGGAACTGTGCCCTGTTACTTGTCAACCTTGGGTTTATCAGCCTGAGCAGCCAGCAGCTGAGTGAAGAAAAGCCTCCAGCTTCAGTGGGGCAGGAGCAGGAGGCGGAGTTGAAGCCCAAAATTGAGGGGCTTTCACCCAGCCCCTAGAGCCTGGCACTTTGAACTCGGACTTAAAGCCTCCAAATTGTAAGAATATACTCCTGTTTGTTAATGCCATCACATTTGTGGTATATTTTCTGTTAGAGTAGCATAGAGGTAATCAAAACAATGAGCTTGATGATTATATGTTTTGGTGATTTTCTTTCTGGGTCTATCCTGTTTGGGGTTCATTGGACTTCCTAAATGGATATATTCTCATCTTTCATCGTATCAGGGAAGTTCTCTTACAACAAATCTTAGACAATTTTCTCAGTGGTTTTCTTTTTCTCTTCCTGTTCAGGAATTCTGATTACACGTAGGTTATTACTTTTGATGGTTTCCCACATGAACCTTAGGCTTTCTTCATTTTGTTTTAATCTTTTTCCTGATTGATCCCTTTCTAAAGAAGTATTCAAGTATTTGTCTTCAATCTCATTAATTCTGTCTTCCATTGATTTGATTCTACTCCTTTGCCCTTTCAATGTGTTATTTATTTCTGAAAATTTAGTATTAATCTTCTGAATTTCTATCTATAGATTTTGTACCATTTCTAATTTTTCATTTAGTTCTTTTATTTTCTTCTGAAACTACTCGAGGGTTTTGTCTGTATTTTCCTTGATCTGTCTGTCAATCCTTTGAAGATATCTAAGTATAGTTCTTTTGAGTTCCTTATCAGGGAGTTCCAATGCTGCTTCTTCCTCAGGGATATGTTCTGGGTCTGTGTCCTGCTCCCTTGTTTCTACCACTTTATCTTGCTTTGTTGTATGGACTGTGATGGTCTGCTGTCTCTGAGACATTGTGATATTGTTGTATTTAGATCTCTCTTAACTGTTTGTTAAGAACAGTTAAGGGTGAGTCAGGCTCTTCTTGGTGGTCATTTATTGTTAGTCAGTTGGTGGAGAATGAAGTGGTGGCTGTCAGACAGTTAAGTGGAGCTGCAGGAGGTGCAGGGGTGGCTGCCTTGTATGGGCACAGCTGCTGTCTCCTACTCAGTTAGACAAAAACAACAATCGAAAACTTTCCAGTTGGTCATGTCTAGAATGTCCTTGCGGTCCCCGGCAAATGGAGCCTGTTCTTAGGTCCCTGGAATCTGAGGGAACACTATCACTTTAAATATCCTAAATGGTCAAACCACTTGTAAATATTCAAAATGTCTGCACTCTCTGGACAGCCAAAAGTCTACAGCTCAGCCCATCTGCCTCTTCGCTGCTTCCCCTTTTATTCACCAGCCACCAGTGCAGTCCTCTGTGCAGCCCCTGGATATTAGGGCTGATTTTTAGGTTAATACTTAGGTCCTTACACCACGTGGCAACATCCAAGCTGTCTGTGCCGTCAGGATCGCTGACAGGTGGCAGCTTCATATGTCTCCTTTTTTGGTGTTTTCATGCAGGTTCTTCTACTCGTTGGAATTTATCCACTTCTGTATCCTTCCTTTCAAAGCTCAGGGCTCCAGGATTATCTTCTGTATCTGTGTTCATTGGTTCTCCTTTTCTTTGTTGAAGAGGGTCTGTGTAGTTTGTCTTACTATTCCACCATCTTACCAGAACTGTTCAATTATAAAGAGTTTTTAAAATTAATTCCCTGCCTTCTCCACCACACATTTTCTTGGAAATTAGGTGAAGATTTCACAAGATGGATAAAAGCAGACCCCTGACATATCAGAAAAGAGACATTTCTTTTGACTTTCCACTGGTTCAGTATCTAGTTGTTGAATATAGCTATATCTGAAACTGGAGTATAAAGATAAGCTACTGTTCTATCACTTAAATATGAAGATCTATCCTCTCCAATTTTGCTGTTAAATTATCTGAGTGGTTGAGGTTGGCTCCTTTTCATCTAACTCTGCCTCCTTGCTATCTTACTTAGGCAAATAATCAAGTCAGAGAATATTCCTATCGACTAATTAACTTGTAATCATGCTGCACTTTACCTTTAAACTCTTTTGAGATAAGATTCAGATATGCATAAGCAATGAATATAGCCAAAGGAGATGAAGCTTGAACGTATCTATACAGAATTACTTATCTAGAGCATTAAAGAACTTTTTGGAATTTTGTTTCAGAAATAGTGACAGTTTGGATTTTATATCTTAGAACATCTAATTCATTGGTAGGACAAGAGAAGCACAACTAGAGAAAGTGACCAAGGGTGTCTAAAATGTTTCAGCTGTTCTAATAAACAGCAAATCTGGCCAACAATTTAAGAACTGTAAAATTATTATCTCAACTAATTTTATTTTCAAGTTATATCATTTGGAATATGAGATGGTGGCAGTGCAAACAGACAAAATTCTTCTGGAAAGCAATTTCACTGGTAATATGCATCTAGAGTCAAAACAATGTTCACATTCTTTCAACTTATAATGGCATTACTAAGAACTTATCCTAAGGAAACCACCAGAACAGAATCTGAGCTCCATGAGGGCAAATTTTTTTGCATATGGCATGTAGAAGGCTCTCAAGGATTTGTTTAAAGAATAAATAAAATGACCCAAAATACAGAAAAAGTTAGGCAGAAACATATCCAACATTATTTAGATTGTTTCCAAATTTCTGTTCTCAAAAGAAGTCAAGTGGTCAAGACAGCTATAGCCCAATAATTTGATAAGCTATAAAGCAATAATTTAAAACTATATATATAAAGAACAAAACAAAGAAATATGTTTAGACCAACACTATCTTAAAAAGATTACAAAAACGCAAAACTGTATCTAGAAGATAACACAAGAGAAAAGCTAAATGTGTTTGGTAGTGAGATTATAGATACAACACCAAAAGCATGATCCATAAACAAACTGATAAACAGAACTTTATTTAAATAAGAACTTCTGCTCTGTGAAAGACAGTGTTAAAAGAATGAAACAACAAGCCACAGACTGGGAGAAAATATTTGCAAAACACTTATCTGATAAAGGGCTTGTATCCAAAATATAAAATATAAATAATATAAATATAAATATATAATAAATATGTAAATATAAAATGTAAACAAAATACAAAGAATTCTTGAAACTCAACAATAGGAAAACAACTCAATTAAAAAACAGGCAAAAGAGACACCACACCAAAGATGTACAGATGGTAACTAACACAAAAAGATGCTCAATATCATATTGAGTTAGGAAATTGCAAATTGAAACAATGAAATACTTATTAAGCAAAACAAACAAACAAAAAAAAATAGTTACTATCAAGTGAACTCCAACTCATGGCTACTCTATGTGTTTCAGAGTAGATCTGTGCTTCATAGCTTTCAATGGCTGAATTTTCAGAAGTAAATCACCAACTCTTTCTTCTGAGGTACCTCTAGGGGGACTTGAACCACCAACTCTTAGGTTAGCAGACAAGCATGTTAACTCACACAAACCAAGGATCTATTGCTGTTGTTGTTGTTATTTGCCATTGAGTCAGACGCGACTCATAGTGACCCCTCCTTGCGTTTCCGAGGCAGTATCAGTATGGAAGTAGATTGCCCAACCTTCCCTCCGAAGAGTGGCTGATGGGTTTGAACCACCACCCTTCCAGTTAGCAGTCAAGTGCCTTAGGCACTACGCTACCAGGGCTCCTAAGGCTCTATAAGAATGGCTAAAATCTAAAATACTGACAATACCAAATGTTGATGAGGATGTACAGCAACAGGAACTCTCATTCATTATTGAAGGGAATGAAAAATGGTACAGTCGTTTTCCAAGACAGTTTGGCAGTTTCTTACAAAGCTGAACACCGTAAGATCAAGCAACCACACTTCTAGGTACTTACCCAATTGAGTTGGAAATATGTTCACACAAAAAACTGCATATGAACGTCTATAGCAGCTTTATTCATAATTGCCAAAAACTGTAATCAATCATGATGTCCTTCAATAGATGAATGGATTAAGCAGTATATCTATACAGTGGAATATTATTTAACTATAAAAAGAAATGAGCTATCAAGCCACAAAAAGATATGGAAGAACCTTAAATGCATACTGCTAAATGAAAATAGTCACTTTGAAAGCTACATGTCATATGATTCCAATTATATGACATTCTGTAAAATGGCCTTAAAGCTATAAAAGATCAGTGATTGCCAAGGGTTTGTGGGAAAGGGAAGGGTGAACAGGTGAAGCTACTTACCTATTCAGTGATTGCCAAGGCATTTTTTAGAGCAGTGAAACTATTCTGTGTGATACTGTAATGATGGATACATGACATTATGTATCTGTCAAAACCTACAGAATTTCCATGGGGAGTGTATCCAAGATCATATATAGGGTTGGCAGACAATGGTCCTATAAGTTTATGTGAGCGATCAGAATTCCCAGGTGTATAGTAGAGCTGACAAGGGGCAAGGTTATGGTCATTGCTTGGTCACAGCCAGCTACCCAGAGGGACCGAGT
>NW_006921877.1:1412950-1415312 GCF_000298275.1 Orycteropus afer afer
GTTGTATTGTAAATTTTGGTCAATGACATGAGACAAAGTATATGTGAACTGCTGTATGAAAAGTGAATTTACTCTGTAAATCTACACCCAAATCAAAATAAAATTTAAAAAAATAATAAAATAAAATAAAACCTGTGCATCACAGAAAAAAAAAAAAAAACCTACAGAATTTCCAATGCAAAGAGTAAACCTTAATGTATACAAATTAAAGAAAAATTAAGTTGGGAAATTGGGGAAATCCCAAGAAAGAGCAGATTATGACAAGAGAATCTAACTGTAGAACAATGTATAAAACAACCTCACTAAAGGGGGTGGGGAAAAAGATACAGACCTAAGTAACTGAAAATGAATGTCATCAATAAGACACTATGTCCTGATGTACACCTTCCCTGATGTAAAAAAAAGTTAATTAATTAAAAATAAAACACTATGCCAATCAATAAAGTTGTTCCCCACAGGAGCACTGGTTAATAATTCTGATATTGTTATGCTTGCATAGTGGCACTGAAAAATTAAGCAAATGGATGACAGAAGGGGAGAGGGGCAAAGAGACAAGTTTCTCACTATTGGAGTAGAACTTCACAAATCACGAGAAGGCTAGAATGATGCATGTAGTAATGGAGTAGAGTTGAGAGTTAGAAACATCAGTAAGAACCTATGTTTAACTTAATATACTTATAGATGATTACAAATAAACCAAATAAAAAAAACCAAACCCACTGCCATCGAGTTGTATCTGACTCATAGTGACCCCTCCTTGGGTTTCCGAGGTGGTATCATTACGGAAGTAGACTGCCCAACCTTCCTTCCAAGGAATGGCTGGTGGGTTTGAACCGCCAGCCTTGTGGTTAGTAGTCAAATGCCTTAGGCACTATGCTACCAGAGCTCCTTTACATATAAAAGTATTTATAAATATGTTTATATTAAAAAAAAAAAAAATTCACTGTCATGGAATGGATTTGACTCATAGCAACCCCTCCTTGGATTTCCAAGGAGGTATCTCCACAGAAGTAGATTGCCAAATCTTACTGTTAGTATGTTGTTGTTCTTAGTTGTTGCTGAGTAGATTCCAACTTGGCAACCCCGTGTGCTCCCAAGTAGAACTGCTCCATAGGATTTTCTTGGCTATAATCTCAATGGAAGCATATCGCCAAGCCTGTCTTCCACAGCACCAGTGGATAGGTTCAAAGCACCAATCTTTAGGTAAACAGTCGAATGCAAACCGTTTGTACTACCTAGCTTTTCTTTGTTCTGTCAGCTGAAAGAACCTAAAAGAAATGACACCCTAGTAGCAGCTACTTCAAATATAGCCTAGATCTTGCTTCCTAATGCTACTCTCCAATGAAAGGAACTAGGTGCCTCAGAGAAGTGGCTGCTTCTACTACTGGGGCAAGAAATATACAAGATGAGCCTGAAGCATCTTGTAGTGCCAGAACATAAGAAGTGCTCAAAAATCCAAAACCACAAAACATCTATTGCTGGGAGAATGTCTAAGGGACACAGAGGCCAAATGAAAGAGCTCTCAAATGGCCCAAATTGGAACTGGGGCAAATAAAGGAGAATTAGACTATAATCCAAGGTATAAAATAAATATCTACTAGTCTGTAGTGATAAAAGACTGAATAAGTGAATAAATAGGGGAAGAAACACCTGTAGAAGAATTCCAAATAAATTACACAGATTGTTGTTCTTAGGTATCTTCAAGTCATTTCTGACTCATAGCCACCCAATGTACAATAGAACAAAACGGTACCTGGTCCTGTGCCATCCTCACAATTGTTCTTAGGCCTTAGTCCAATGTTGCAGCCACTTTGTCAATCTACCTCATGGAGGGTCTTCCTCTTTTTCACTGACCCTCTACTTTACACCATGCATTATGTTCTTTTCCAGGGACTGGTGCTTCCTGGTAACATACCCCAAGTACATGAGACAAAGTCTCACCATTCTCACTTCTAAGGAGCATTCAGCTGTACCTCTTCCCAGAGAGATTTGTTTGTTCTTCTGGTAGAGTCCATGGCATATTCAATATTCTTCGCCAGCATCATAATTCAAATGCAACAATTCTTGTCTTCCTTACTCATTGTCAACCATGCATGTGAGGTGACTGAAAATACTATTTGGATCAGGTGTACCTTTTCAAACTGACATCTTTGCTCTTTAACACTTTAAAGAACTCTTTTTAAGATGGTGGACTAGGCAGAAGGATTGCACAGACCCTCTTCAACAAAGAAAAGGGAAACCAATTAACACAGACACAGAAGATAATCGTGGACCCCTGAGCCTTGAAGGGAAGGATACAGAATTGGACTAAACCCCAATTAGCAGAAGAATTTGCGTGAAAATACCAAAAAAAGGAGACATA
>NW_006921877.1:1419195-1433737 GCF_000298275.1 Orycteropus afer afer
AGGGATGGACACTGGGAAGAGGTAACTATGGGGAGGAAGTGGGAGGGGAGCTGTTGCATTGTAAATTTTGGTCAATGACATGAGACAAAGTAGATGTGAACTGCTGTATGAAAAGTGAATTTACTCTGTAAATCTTCACCCAAATCAAAATAAAATTAAAAATAAAAAAAAATAAAGAACTCTTTCGCAGGAGATTTGCTCAATGCAATAAGTCATTTGATTTGCTGAATGCTGCTCCCAGGAGCACTGATTGTGGATCCCAGTAAAATGAAATCCTTGACAATTTCAAATTTTTCTCCATTTATCATGATGTTACCTATTGGTCCAGTTGTGAAGATTTCTGTTTTCATGTTGAGGTGTAATCCACACTGAAAGCTGTAGTCTTTGATCTTTATCAGTAAGTGCTTCAAGTCATCTTCACTTTCAGCAAGTAAGGTTGTGGCATCTGCATACCACAGGTTGTTAATGAGTCTTCCTTCCATCCTGATGCCCTGTTCTTCACATAGTCCAGCTCCTCAAATTATTTGCTCACCATTACAGATTAAGTATGGTGAAAGGATACAACCCTGACACACACCCTTTCTGATTTTAAACCATGCAGTATCCCCTTGTTCTGTTACAACAACTATCTTTAGGTCTATGTACAGGATCCTCATGAGCACAATTAAGTATTCTGGAATTCCCATTCTTCACAATGTTATCCATAATTTGTTACGATCCACGCAGTCAAATGTCTTTGCATAATCAATAAAACACAGGTAAACATCTTTCTGGTATTCTCTGTCTTCAGTCAAGATCTATCATTCCACATCCTCTTCTGACTCAGGCTTGAATTTCTGGCAGTTCTTTGTCTATGTACTGTTGCAACCGTTTCTGAATTATTTTCATTATAATTTTACTCGCATGTGATAGAGTTGATATTGCTCATAATTTCCACCCTCTGTTGGATCATTTTTCTCTGGCATGGGCATAAATAAGGATTTCTTCCAGTTGGCTGGCCAGGTACCTGTCTTCCAAATTTCTTGGCATAGATGAGTGAGGGCTTCCAGTGTAGCATCCGTTTGTTGAAATATCTCAATTGGTATTTCATCAATTCCTAGAGCCTTATTTTTCACCAATACCTTCAGAGTAGCTTGGATCACTTCCTTCAGTACCATTTATTCTTGATCATATACTACCTTCTGAAATGGCTGAACGTCAACAAATTTGTTTTGGTACAGTGACTCTGTATATTTCTTCCATCGTCTTTTGATGCTTCCTGTATCATTCAATTTGTTGCCCATAGAATCCTTCAATATTGCAACTCAAGGCTTGATTTTTTTTTTTTTTTTTTTTAATTTCTTTCAGCTTGAAAAATGCCAAGAGTTTTATTCCTTGTTAGTTTTCAAACTCAGGTCTTTGCACATATCATTACAATATGTTACTTTGTCTTCTTGTGTCATACTTTGAAATCTTTAGTTCAGCTCTTTATCATTTTTTCTATTCACTTTAGCTAATCTACGTTCAAGAGGAAGTTTCAGAGTCTCTTCTGACATCCATTTTGGTCTTTCTTTCTTTCCTGTCTTTTTAATGACTTTTGCTTCCTTTATGTACAATGTCCTTGATGTCATCCCACAACTCATGTGGTCTTCTATGCATCAAATCTATTCTTCAGATGGTCTCTGCATTCAGGTGGGATATACTCAAGGCTCTATACTGAATCTCATAGACTAGTTTTAATTTTCTTCAACTTCAAATTGAACTTGCATATGAGCAACTGATGGCTTGTTCCACCAGTTCAGACCTTGGCCTTGTTCTGACTAATGATATCACGCTTCCCCATCATCTCTTTCCACAGATGTAGTAGATTTGATTCCTGTGTACTCCCTCTGATGAGGTCGACGTATAAAGTCACCGTCAATTTGTTGTACTGTGGTGGCTTATGTGTTGCTGTCATGCCAGAAGCTATGCCACCAGGGTCACCCACAGTGGACAGGTTTCAGTGACGCTTCTGTATTAAGACAGACTAGAAAGGACGTGGTGGTCTACTTATGAAAACAACTGGCTACTTAAACATTATCTGATAGAATGCCAGAAAATAATTTCCTCAGCTTGGAAGGCACTCAAAATATGACTCAAAGTAGAGTTGACCTTAATGACATAGATGGAAAAAAGCTTTCAAGATCTTCATTTGCTGATGTGGCATGACTCAAAAGGAGAAGAAACAGCTGCAAACATCCACTAATAACTGGAACTGGAACTTGGAATGTAGGAAGCATGAATCTAGGACAACTGAAAGTTGTCAAAAATGAAATTGAATGCATAAAGATCCTAGGCATTAGTGAACATCTGCCATTTTGAACTGGACAATCACATGGTCTACTATGCTAGGAATGACAAACTGAAGAGGAATAGCGTCACATTCATCATCAAAAAGAAGATTTCAAAATCATGAAGTACAATGCTGTCAATGACAAGATAATATCCATATGCATGTAAGGAAGATCAGTTAATATGACTATTATTCAAATAATCACTAAAGCCAAAGATGAAGAAGTTAAAGATTTTTACGAATTTCTGCAATCTGAAGTTGATCAAGCATGTAATCAAGATGCATTAGTAACTACTGGTGATTCAATGTGAAAGATGGAAATGAAGAAGGATTGGTAGTTGGAAAATAAGCCCTTGGAGATGCAAACTAAGCTGGAGAACACATGGTAGAATTTTGCAAGACCAGCGACTTATTCTTTGCAAATTATGTAGCTACAACATCCTAAAGGAGGGTGAGCAAAACTCCCCACTAGAGTTTGAGCTGCACATAGTGACTTCTTTCCAAATAAGTATAGTATAGAAAGGGATAAGGGGAAGAATAACTGTATAATGGAGAAACCTGACCAACACTACTTCAGTCAGGTGATCAAGATCAATGGCAACAGTCATAAATTATGTTAATAGTATGTACCCTTGATAAGAAGTGATGAAAATGCACTTTACTTCTGTGACCTTCAGCCCCAAAACCCACAAGCCCTGTCTAATGGAGAAAAAAGCCACATACACAGCAAATTCCAATAGACAGGCATCCTATAATATACGTAATCTGTACTCCTAAAAACTATGAAGATTATCAAAACCAAGGAAAGTCTGAGAAACTGTGATAGTCAAGAGGAGGCTAAGGAGACATGACAGTTAAATGTAATGCTGTGGTATGCTGGATGGAATCCTGGAGCAGAAAAAGGTGTTATGTAAAAACTAAGGAAATCTGAATAAACGATGGACTTAAATTAATCACAGTGTATCAATATTGGTTCATTAATTTCAGTTAAGTGTACCATACTAAAAGGAGCATTGGTGGCACAGTGGTTAAAGCTAACTAAAAGGTCAGCAGTTTGAAACCACCAGCTGCTCCACAGGAGAAAGATGAGGCAGTCTACTTCCATAAAGATTTACAGCCTTGGAAACCCTACGGGGCAGTTTCACTCTGTCCTAGAGAGTCACTATCAGTTGGAATCAACTCCATGGTACTACTGGTTTTTGGTGCAATACTAATGAAAGATGTTACTAACAGGAGGGATTGGGGGAGGGGGGCATATATTTAAATTTTCAGTACTATTGACTCAATTGTTCTGTAAACCTAAAACTTCCATATGGAATAGAACTGCTCTATAGGGTTTTCTTGACTGTAATCTTCTATGGAAGCAGATTGCTAGATCTTTCTTCCAGGGTACTAGTGGGTAGGTTTGAGCCATCAACCTTTTAGCTAACAGTCCAGTACAAACTGTCTGTGCCACTCCAGGACAGTATGCACTGAGCTGCTAACAGCAAGACTGGTGATTCTACTCTGTAACACAAAGAATTGCCATGAGTTAGAACTGACTCACTCAATAGCAACAGGCTAGTAACAGGACAGAATGAGTTGTACCATTTTCTGCCATGAAAATCAAATGAAGGTCTAAACACTTCAACGGAGAAAAAACTGTCATAGCTTTAAAGAGCTAAATGGTACTTTATTTTCACTTAGGAAGTTAGACCCACAAAACAGTTTCACTAATTGTCCTTTATTCTTGTTTCTTTACCTGCCTACAAATCAAAAAGCAAACCAAATTGAAAAAAACAAAAAACTACCTGGTTTCTCTTCAATTATGATTTAGTGTAACCATTTTCAGCCTGAGCAAGTATCCAAATACAAGTGAGCAGAATACCACTACATCAAAGTTACACACTCATCAAATCATAATTTCAGTTTTCTCTTCTTGATTTTTGAAAACCACTGTCATAAAACATTCTTTTAATGCAATAATTCTTTTTGCTAGGAAAAGAAAACCAAAACCAAATTCACTGCCGTCAAGTCGGTCCCGACTCATAGTGGCCCCTCCTTGGGTTTCCGAGGCGCTATCTCTATGGAAGTATATTGCCCAACCTTCCTTCCGAGGAGTAGCTGGTGGGTTTGAACCACCAGCCTGATGGTTAGCAGTCAAATGCCTTAGGCACTATGCCACCAGAGCTCCCAAATAGAGCCGAGTATATAGGCTCCCAGTATTCTACAGAGAGCCCTACTTTAGAAATTCTTTGGTGCATTTTTAAGCATCAAAAGCAAGATTCTATCATTATATGCACCTAAATCCATAAATCTAACGCTGGGCAAAAATTTGGCTCTGGCAGGGTTGAGAAACTGAGAAGTGTGTCCATCAGCATCTGGTCTCCCCCAAAAGGGAAATAAATAAATAACCTGTCAAAAAAAAGCTACTTGCCATCAATGGAACTTCTATGCTTGGCTGGGTATTTCACAAAGAATGCTGCCTAAGGCAGGAGAAGTACAAATAAGGCTCATCTATTTTTCAGCCTTAGTACCTCCAGTCAGAAGGAGAAACAAGGGTGTGAATTACTTGAGAAGGAGTGACAGATTCCAAAGCAATCAGTATAAAAGTATTATAATTACTCAGGCAGATTTATTTCTGAGTAAGTCGCATTTATCATTCAGAAAAAAAAGTGTAAGTCTTAAGACTAAGTATTAAAAATAAATATAAAAATATAATCAAACTATTCAGAAGCAAAGTTCATTTGTTATCTGACAGGCCAATGCAAACTTAAGTCATCATCAAGAATAAAAAACAAATTTATTCAACTTCCCTCCTAGTACAGTATAAAATTCCTCTCTCAGAGTTTTAAAACAGCCTCCAATATTAAAATTATTAAGGCTAACACACAAACACAATAATGATTTTCCTTCATTCACTTTGAGATTTTCATTCCTAGTTTTAACTTTTACAGTGGTTCCACTATTTGGGGGAAAGTACTAACAGTATTGTGTAAGCTCTACGTTTTCAAAACTTCAGTATTAGGGATTGTGCTGCTCTCTATTATGGGACGCAGTGGAAATGACACTTATAAATAGAATGTGCCATTTAATTATGGAAGCAATTTAAAAGTGAAACTATGCTTCCTTTTATTAAAAAATGTTGAAAATTTTTAAAGTAACTAATTTTTTTATTAATTTTTAAATATAAACATTGAATCCAAAGATAGCAAAATGAAGTAAGAATAAACAGAAATAAACACATCAGCATTTAAAAAGTAAGGCTTTACTTTTTACCCACCAGCCACTCCACAGAAGCAAGACTGGGCAGTCTACTTCCATAAAGATTTACTACCTCGGAAACCCAACAGGGGTCACTATAAGTCAGAATTGACTTGAAAGCAGTGGGTTTGGTTTTTTTGGTTTTTACTTCATATGAATTCTAGGAATACTCTACCATAATTACATTGTTTCATCTCATTAAAACTTAATGTATGTATACATACTTAGTATGAAAAAATTTAAGGACAACACCCTTCCTCACAAGAAGAGAATTACTAGTGAAGTCTTAAAGTTCAGATACTAAAACTATAAACATAAACAGTACTGATTTATTTTTTAAAAATTTTTGTCTTTAAAACTTGATTGTTATTATTGTTATGCCACTGAGTCGGACCTGACTCATAGAGACCCCTCGCTGGATTTCCGAGGCAGTATCACTGTGGAAGTAGATTGCCCAACCTTCCTTCCGAGGAGTGGCTGACGGTTTTGAACCACCAACCTTCTGGTTAGCAGTCAAGTGCCTGAGGCACTACACTACCAGAGCTCCCTAAAACTTGATTAGCAGATAGCAACTCTATAGTTCTATCAAACATAAAGCTGGATGTGACACTGAGTTACTTCTTTACACTGTGGGACAATGAATGTGAGTAGATGGGTAAGAGTTGCCCACAGTCATGGAGGTTTCCCAACTTCATTAATTCACTTACACCATTTCTGAGGACCCTTCATGCTGTTAATTCGCCAGCAATACAAACACAATGGGTCCTAAAGCATTTCCCCAAACCAACTGAGTTTGAGATCTGGTACATTTTGGATCATTGCCTACACAGCTAATTTAAATGTAACTCCCGATGTTTTAAATTTAGTATACTCATCACAGTGAAAGTTAATTAAGGAGTAAAATCTAGTTGTTTTATCAACAACTTTAGCTTGCAAGTCAGGTAAATTACAAAAGAAGCAGGTTTTATTTTTCAAAGCTCTACATTATTATTTCTAAATTACTGAATAATGCAATTAAAAGCACAATTCCTTATGTCTGGGGTAAGTTTGCTATGGGGCCACAGACTGCATCCTGAATCCCAACCACTCATTTCCTAAATATTCAATTAGTCCCAAAAGGTACTGTGCATGAACGTGAACAGATAATGTAAATCTATCACTACTACTGAAAAGACAGCTCAAAATACTTTCATTTATGGCCCTTTAGCAATCAATTATCTTTTACTCCAAGTTAAACTTGGGTAATTTCTTTTGGAAGCTGAGGAACACAGACAACAGTTTTTATAAGTTTGTAGTCTATTTCAACATACTGAAGAAGAAAGGTACAGTAGGATCTCTTAAAAAACAGCAAGCAATACAAAGGGTAACTGGGTAGGACAAAGAAATCTAAAATAACCTATCAGTATATAACTCACAAGGGAAACATTAGTGTCTCATTCTCTTGGATTCAAAACACTAGACACAGAGAACAAAATCCATTGCTGTTTCCAAGACAGGTAGTTACGAATCTGGAGAAAACAGACCCCAAACAGTAGTTTTTAACCATACCAGACTCAAAGTGATTATAATATTAGGTGAAAAGAAGTAACCCTCATGGTACACTTGGTAGACAAACTACACACACAAATTTTACGATACAGTACAAATTTTATAAATGATTAAACTGATCAGCAAGTGGAAGAAGTTTTTACAACTTTCACAGAGGTCATCATCACACTTTCCAGTATCTTCCAAGATTTAATCAGTCTCCCAATTTTTTAAATATACTAAATAAACATAACAAACTAGAT
Source organism: Orycteropus afer afer (assembly GCF_000298275.1). Lineage (NCBI taxonomy): Eukaryota > Metazoa > Chordata > Mammalia > Tubulidentata > Orycteropodidae > Orycteropus > Orycteropus afer. The sequence continues at coordinate 1,426,540 of NW_006921877.1, forward strand.
TGGTACACAGATATACAAGTGCTACAATAATTGGGAAAGAAAAAAGGACAACTTCCTGGTTAATCTCTCTGAATAGCTCATGGAGTAATGAGCCTCTCTCTGAAAGCAGCTGGGAGAATATACCCACAAGCAGCTGACTCTGCAGACAGCACTGTACTTTTCCAAAGAGAAGAGAGCTAATTAGCTGTGTTTCAAGTCCACAGAATACACGTAGCCCTGTCATTCTAGTCTTGCTCTGAGGTCTGACATGAGAGCCCGAAGAGTTTCAGACAGCTTAAGCAAAAACAAATCACTTTTAAAAAGATGTTTTCACAACAACAGAAGTTCCTAGGAGAAAGTACACCTAATAGTACTCAAATACAACTCCTACTCAGCAAATACTCTGCAAATAGGTGTATTTCCTCACCTATTACCAGACAATGAATGAGTTGGAAGGGAGCAATGAGTAATAAACAAAAGAAACTACACACATCTAATACCATACCCAAAATTTAATCCTTCCCTTAGAGATAGCAAGAACTCATTAGAATCACCAATTCTTATACTACAAGAATCTTAGTATGAACTTTCATTTTGAAGGTGTAAATCCTAGTGCCTTATAAAATTCTCCATCTGCCTTTAGTTCCCTCTACTCCCAACAACAAGTTGCATGCTAAAATAAAAGATTTAAGTTAAAGAAGGCACCTTCAAATCAGAGGTACAGACTTGGAGCAAAGTACAGCTAAAATATCATAGGTACGGCAGAGTATGTGTGGGTCTGCAGCATAAGAATGAAACTTATCAACTGTAAACAGGAGTAAATATAGTACTTTAAAACACAAGGGAAACAGAAATAGATATATGAGAAGCTGAGTTGGACTGTGGAATAAAATATATATACAAATCAAAGACAAGCAGCTTCTCATCAGCTGTTCCCAGATCTGGGTGCCAGAGCTTAGTTGTTCTTGGTTCCCTTCTTTATATAGTACAAGTCAATCCAAGAGACTGTTGTTGTTGTTATGTGCCGATGAGTCGGACCCGACTCATAGTGACCCCTCCTTGGGTTTCCGAGGCAGTATCTCTTAGGAAGTAAATTGCCCAACCTTCCTTCCGAGGAGTGGCTGGTGGGTTTGAACCACCAGCCTTCCGGTTAGCAGTCAAGTGCCTTAGGCACTATGCTATCAGAGCTCCCAATCCAAGAGACTAGTGCTCTGAAATTTTTCAAACTAGTTCCTAATAATGCTTTTCCTCTTTGGCCCTAGAAAAGTTACTCAACCTTTTCTGGTAAATAATTAAATAAAAACTAAATTCACACAGAGTCCTGAATACTAACCAACATACACCTATATTCTAACCTCATAGAATAAAATCCAAACTTTTTAACATCGCAATAAAAGCCCTTTGATCTAAATTTATTTCTTGGCCTCTATCACCACAATTGGGAGGTCTGGTGGCACAACGGTTAAAGCATTCAGCTGCTAACCAAAAGTTCGGTACTTTGAACCTACCAGTTGCTCCGTGGGAGAAAGCTGAGACAGTCTGCTTCTATAAAGATTTACAGTCTTAGAAACTCTATGAGGCAGTTGTACCCTGTTCCATAGGGTTGCTATGAGTCAGAATTGATGCAATGCCAGTGGGTTTTGCAATCCTAAGAACTTCTCACATCTTCTTGCTTGGGTCACAGCTTCCTCAGCCTATAAAGTCCTTTCCCCTCCTCTGACTACTGAAATTATACTTTTAATCACAGTTTAAAAGTCTTCAATGATTTATCTCCCTACCAATCTCCTCAAGCATATTTACTCTCTCATCTAAACTCCCATTATGCTTTTCACTTATCCCTGTTACTTACTTCATTTTACCACACCAAAACCAAACCCACTGACATCCAGTCGATTTCAACTCAAAGCAACCTACAGGGCAGAGTAAAACTCACTGGACTTCTAAGGCTGTAATCTTTATACAAGCAGACTGCCCATCTTTCTCCTATGAAGTAGGTGGTGGGTTCAAACTGCCGACCTTCTGGTTGGCAGCTGAGCACTTTAACCACTGTGCCACCCAAGTGCCTGTCATTTTGCCTTATAAACCAAAAGTTGTTTACATGCACTTTCCCATTGCACTGAAAACTTCTCAAGGGCAGGGATGCAGGGATCGTGTGACTCACACAAGCCAAACCGTACTTTACACATACACTGCCGTTGAGTCGGCTCCGACTCATGGCGACCCCTCCTTGGGTTTCCGAGGCGGTATCATCATGGAAGTAGATCACCCAATCTTCCTTCTGAGGAGTGGCTGGTGGGTTTGGACCGCCAGTCTTCTGGTTAGCAGTCAAATGCCTTAGGCACTGTGCTTTGTGCTTAATAGTAGAACCAAACTGAATATGAAGTAATATTAACGAGCCAACATCACGAAAACTGGCACCCTAAATCTTTGTTTTTCAAACAGTGGATCACAACCTAATGTCATCAAGTTAATGTAGTAGACTACAAACAGCATTTAAAAAACAAAATACAGACAAAAAATAAAATTAACTGACAGAACAATAGTAGTAAATACAGTTTTGTGAAACTTGTTTCAGGTGTGGTGTTTTGGTTTTCATTTTGTTTTTTGGATATACATTGGCTTGTAATATAAAATGTACATTTTACTGCTAAAATTTTTTAGAAGTATTTAAAAAACTAACGTTTTCCAAAGGTGGGGCTGAAACTGTACCACCCATACACAGGCCCTTACTAGACTGCCTTACCGAAGCAGAAAACATCTATCCAGCTAATAGCTAAAGAACAGAATGAACCCAAGAGGCTCTAACCTAAACCACCTTTGTCAGTAATGCCATCATCTAATGAATGAATGAAATCAAATATCATGCTCACAAAGCACTCTGCAGTAATCATAAATTGTGTTTGTCGATCGAGTCTCTCTACTTATGTGCCACATGACAGGAATTCCCAATGGGATTTATCTTAAATAATAATAATAATTTATTATCTTTGACAGCATGATAACAAGCCCTCACCCAAAACAAACTAGTTAGTGGTGGCTGGAAAGAGAACTGTTCTTATGTAATCCAGAGAAATTTTTTATGCTCCTAATAAAAGATCTTGTGGTCACAGCAATGCTGTAGAAGTGATTTCTAAGGAGAAGGTAAATGCTATTTTCAAATTTAGTTTGATTTGTTGCCACCTCAACTTACTATAAAGCTAAAATTATGTCTTGGGGTTACAATTATGACTGCCACACTTTCTTCACTGATTATGCTGTAACAACAATAAGGGCAAAAAATGCCTGCTTTGGTCACCTGTCTGCCACACAATTTAACAACTGGGGGGCATATAAACATGTAAGATAGTTAAGTTTCACAAATTTTTTTCCCCAGTTGCCACTGAGTTGATTTCAACTCACATGATCCCATGTGTGTTAGAGCAAAACTGTGCTCCACGGGATTTTCAGAGCTGTGATCCTTTGGAAGTAGATCTCCAGGCCTTTCTTCCAAGGCACACCTGGGTGGATTCAAACCACCAACCTTTTGGTTAGTGGCTGTTTTGGTTACCTAGTGCCACTCCAACAGGAATATACCACAAATGGAATGGCTCGAACAAATGGGGAGTTTATTCTCTTACAGTTTGAAGTCCTAGTTCAAAGTGCCAGCTCTAGGGGCTGGGTGAAAGCCCCTCGACCCTGGGCTTCAGCTCTGCCGCCTACTCCTAGCCCACTGAAGCTAGAGGTTTTTCTTTACTCAGACAGCTGCTGGCTACTGAGACTGACAAGTCCAAGGTTGACAAGCAAAAAGGCACAGTCCCAATGTTACCAAATCACACAGCAGGCCATTAATTCCAGTCCATTGAAAGTCCCAAAGTCAACAGAGCATGGCAGGATGCAGAACAATGACACCACTACATGCTGGGTTCAAGCGTGCCATAAGCTAGAGACCATTTCCAAAGCTGCTTCTTATATACGGAAAGCAGACTAAATTCCTAAAGCAGCCACTCAGCTGCTCCAATACATTCCACATGGAGTTAATTGCTAATCTCACCATGGGGAATAACTACCACCAGCTGCCCAGCCACTCAACCAGGCCCAGCCAAGTTGACACACAAACTTAACTACCACAGTGGCCAACTGCTTAACTGTTTAAAATGTATACTTTCACAATCACTGACTCAAAATTCAACTGCTATCCAAGTTTAAAAGTATACAACTGAATTTTAAGAATTTTAAGTGGCTAATCACAACCATGGCAGTGAGTTTTAGTTGAGTTTATTCACAATCAAGAATAGTTAACAAAACAGACTGTTAGCAGAAAATGGAAAATACACTAGACTTAGAGTCCAAACACCTAGGTTTAATTCTGGTTGCCACTTTTAATGTAATTACTCAGTTTTCTGACTTATAAAATAGGGATAAACCAAACCCACTGCCATCGAGTTGATTCCAACTCATAGCGATCCGATAGGACAAACTAGAACTGCCCCGTAGAGTTTCCAAGGCTGTAAATCTTTACAGAAGCAGACTGCCTCATCTTTCACTTGTGGAGCGGATGGTGGGTTCAAACTGCCAACCTTTCAGTTAGCAGTCAAATGTGTTAATCACTATGTCACCAGAGCTCCTTATAAAGCACGGTTAGCAGTACTCATCTATTCATTAAGTATTTATTGAATAGTATCTTGAATGTGCCAGACATTTGGCTAGGGATACCACACTGAACATAAAAGTAGTCACTGCCTTCAACCAAACCAAAACCAAACTCAATGCCATCAAGTTGATTCTGATTCACAGCGACCCCTTTTGGGTTTCCTAGGCAGTAAAACTTTACAGAAGTAGATTGCCCAGTCTTTCATCCATGAAGTAGCTGGTGGATTTGAACCACCAACCTTCTGGTTAGCAGTGAAATACCTTATGCACTACGCCACCAGAGCTTCCCTGCCCTTAAGGAGTTAAGTTTATATTCTTCCTATCTCACCAGGCTGATGTGAAAATAAAAAATAAAAGTGCTCTACAAACTGTAACAAACTATACAAACTGAAAAGTGGTATGATGATTGCTACTACAATTAATTTGCTCTACTTACTATTTATCTCCAGTGCAACAGCTTGGCAGGATCTAATAAAGAAAGTATAGATGATCAGACATAGTAGTTACATCTACTTAACTGATTTACCACTTAGATGAGCTTAACAAATCACTATTACAGTTCTGTAGGTATAGTCTTAGCTCATGGCTCTCAATGTAACCATGAAGATAAATAAACTGACAACTCAAGGCCCGTAGTGTTGCCCCAAGTATGTAACTGGAGGACCATCTGTGTTACCCACACCTGGCACTCAACTCACTGCCGTCATGTCGATCCAACTCACAGCGACCCCTCCTTGGGTTTCCAAGGAGGTATCACTACGAAAGTAGATAGCCCAATCTTCCTTCTGAGGAGTGGCTAGTGGGTTTGAACTGCTAGCCTTCTGGTTAGCAGTCATATGCCTTAGGCCTACACCACTAGAGCTTCCAAGAGACAACTGGTACTTACCCTTTGTTGTTGTTGTTGTTATGTGCCGTCGAGTCAGCCCTGACTCATAGCGACCCCTCCTTGGGTTTCCGAGGCAGTATCACTACGGAAGTAGGATTGCCCAACCTTCCTTCCGAGGAGTGGCTTACCCTTTAGCGTTATGTAAATGTACCCTCACTTAGAAATGGCTGAATCAACCCCTGTTGTTGTTGTTGTTATGTGAGGTCGAGCTGGACCGGACTCATAGCGACCCCTTCTTGGGTTTCCAAGGTGATATCACTATGGAAGTAGATGGCCCAACCATCCTTCTGGGGATTAGCTGGTGGGTTTGAACCACCAGCCTTCTGGTGAGCAGTCAAGTGCCTTAGGCACTACTACCAGAGAAATTCTTCATAACAGTCACCTGCACTTGATAAACGTGCAGCTTCCAAATTATTTAGAAGGCTTCGAACTTCTCCTGTGCTAAAGGCTAAATAAGAACCCTAAGCACCTGTTCCAACTCACCTACAAATTCCACTTAAAGACTTAAAAGACACAGTTAGGAACTGTTCTCATTCTTAACCCAGGGACTGCCTGTAGAACTTCTAAAGGCTAAGCTTGATAATCTACACTTTTGACAAGCACATCAAAGTGATCCTTGTTGTTGTTGTTGTTGTTATGTGCCGTCGAGTCGGCCCCGATTCACAGTGACCCCTCCTTGGGTTTCCAAGGTAGTATCACTATGGAAGTAGGATTGCCCAACCTTCCTTCCGAGGAGTGGCTGGTGGGTTTGAACCGCCAGATGTCTGGTTAGCAGGCAAGTGTCTTAGCCACTATGCTACCAGAGCTCCCAAAAGTGATCCTTATACACACTAAAACTTGAGGAACCACTGCCATAAAAATGTCCTTTGGTCAAACAGAACAACCAGAAGGGAATTAAAGAGAATGCTGACACATTGTGGAAAATATAAGTAATGCTGCTGAACAATTTGTGTAGAAACTGCAGATAAGAACCTTATTTGCTACATAAACTTTCATCAAAAACATAATTTTTTTTAATGTCCTTTGGTTAATAACAATGAGTTCAAACACTATTAACAAAATATACCTGGAAAATCTGAGCCAAGTAGAATTCAGTTACAACTGAGAAGGTACTTAGCAGTCAATGTTACATGATTCACACCTAACTTGTAAAAATCTTATGCCATCAGCCTCTTTTCACTCAATGATTTTCAAACTGTCAGATAAAATGAAGCCCAAAAGAGAATAACCATGAGATATTAATAAACTCAAACTCACTGCCATCGAGTCGGATCCAACTCGTAGCAACCCATCCTTGGGTTTCCGAGGCGGTATCAGTACAAAGTAGATCACCTAATCTTTCTTCCAAGGAGTGGCTAGTGGGTTTGAACCGCCAGTCTTCTGGTTAGCAGTCAAATGTCTTAGGCCTACACCACCAGAGCTCCCAAGGGACAACTGGTACTTACCCTTTAACGTTATATAAATGTACCCTCACTTAGAAATGACTGAACCAACCCATTGTTGTTATTGTTGTTGTTGTTATGTGCCGTCGAGTCAGACCAGACTCATAGCAACTCCTCCTTGGGTTTCTGAGGCGGTATCACTATAGAAGTAGATTGCCCAACCTTCCTTCCCAGGAGTGGCTGGTGGGTTTGAACCACCAGCCTTCTGGTTAGCAGTCAAGTGCCTTAGGCACTATGCTACCAGAGCTCCATCTGCAAGGGT
>NW_006921877.1:1434732-1437286 GCF_000298275.1 Orycteropus afer afer
GCTCAGGGGGCAGGAGTGCATGGAGGGATGGACACTGGGAAGAGGTAACTATGGGGAGGAAGTGGGAGGGGAGCTGTTGCATTGTGGTGAATTGTGGTCAATGTCATGAGACAAAGTGTACTTGAACTGCTGTATGGAAAGTGAATTTGCTCTGTAAATTTTCACCCAAATCACACACACAAAAAAAGACTACACTGCCCAAATACCAAAGAAACAAAACAAACTAGCTACAAAGCTAATGCCTGGTATCCATAGTCACTGCATCTCCTGAGGGCATCTCTCAAAAAAAAAAAAAAAAAAAAAATCAATCAAAAGCCTTTGTAAATACTTTAAACTTAAGGAAAGTAACCTGAAGTTAAATGTTACCTCACATACCATATGATTAGTATAAGGACATTATTTATTTTCGTTTTCTATTTGTGGAAAGTACTCTTCACTCATTAGCCTCCAGGTACAGACACAACAAAAGAAAGGCACTCAATGTATGTTACACTGGAAAAAATTACCAGGTGGAGACTAATATTACTAATCAAGAAAACTTTCCATCTGCAGTAAAATTTAAAGCCCAGAGGGCTTATTCATACTGCAATATCAAGCCCTGCAACATGCTTCTTTCCCAAACCAGTTAAGATCTAGTCAGTTTGGAAGGGAGAAAGGACAAACTGAACCACACTGGCTTCAATCTACTCTAACAACTATTCCAAGATTCAATTAGGATAGGGCTTTGGTAAACAAACTTTAAAAAATTTTTGATGCTCTTACTGTCCAAGTCTGTATCTCTTACATCTTAAATTCCAAAGTTTCTTTTTTTCTTTCACAGCTCTATCAGTTGTCTAAACAACTATAACATTTGAAGATTGGGAAAAAATAATTTATGTGTAGGGCAAAAAGTCTAAAACAGGGAAACCAAACCAAACCCACTGCCATCGAGTCAATTCTGACTCGTAGCAAAGTCTTTTGGGTTTCAGAGGCAACAAATCTTTACAGAAGTTGATTGCCCAGTCTTCTTTCCGCAGAGTGGCTGGTGGATTTGAACTGCCAACCTTCTGGTTAGCAGTCAAATACCTCAGGCACTATGCCACCAGAGCTCCTTAAAACAGGGAAAAGTCTTAGTTAAATATCAAGGTCCAGCTATCCACCTATGACTTGATACAAACTACATCTGCACAATAATAACCAACCTGTCCCTAACCCTAACCCCATTTGATCAACATGGAAAACTTTCCTGGGACACAAGAGATGATATCTCAAAGAATCAGGGTGAGAGACAGAGAAAAGCTCTGTGAAGCGTTAGTTACTTAGACAATGTTACGAGAAATTAACATCAACCTAAGTAAGATCAAACAAGTAGCAAGCACCAACAGCCCTCAAAAAAGCACATCTGTTTGGTGGCTGATTTTCTCCCCTCACTTGAAACCCTAAAAAGATGCAGACTGTGAAAGAAGGTTGTTGTTGTTGTTATGTGCCGTCGAGTTGGCCCCGACTCATAGCGACCCCTCCTTGGGTTTCCGAGGCAGTATCACTACGGAAGTAGGATTGCCCAACCTTCCTTCTGAGAGTGGCTGGTGGGTTTGAACCGCCAGCCTTCTGGTTAGCAGTCAAGTGCTTTCGCCACTATGCTACCAGAGCTCCTGAAAGGAGGTTAGGATAGAGAAAGAAATGACACAGTGAAGTATCAGCAAATTTACCAACTAGCTCAGTTGTGCTGTAACAATCACTATTTCTACTATGGTACCAGAGAAGCGTTAGATAATTTGGAAATCAAATTACACACAGCTGGAAAAGCTAGGAAACCAATGCCAGGATGATTACTGGTCACAACCTTACAGAAAAAGGTCCTCTAAGAAGAGTATTCTTTTGCCCTGTACACTAAAAGAAAGAATGTTCTCTATTTACCTTCAAGGATATATCTTTTCTTTTAAAGGAAGAATGGGCCTAACTGGAACCTGGGCCTGAGACAAGTCCTTCTATTTGTCCTGGGTGTGTGTGGGGGTGGTGGTGGTGGTAGAGAAATCATCTGCAGTATTTCTACAGTCCCTAGTTCATACTTGGGAGCTCTGGTGGCATAGTGCCTAAGGCATTTGGACTGCTAACCAGAACCTGGTGGTTCAAACCCACCAGCCACCTGGGGTCTGCTGTAGAAACAACTAAGGCAATAAGCCAGCAACTGTTTGTTGATGTACATATATGTATGTATGTATATATGTCATTTTCCTTTCCCTTTGGAAAGGGAAAGATATATGATGTATGTATGTGTATATATACATACATACATATATATATATGTATACATACGTATATATGCACTCATACATACATATAAAAAAAGCTCATTGTCATTGAGTCGATTCCAACTCATAGTGACCCCCAATGGGTTTCCGAGGCTTTAAATCTTTATGGAAGTAGATAGCCCCATCTTCCTTCTACGGAGCGGCTTGTTGTTGTTGTTAAGTGCCATCGAGTCGTTTCCGACTCATAGTGACCCCATGCACAGCAGAACGAAACACTGCCCGATCCCGCGCCAGCCCCACAATCCCTGCTATACTTGAGCCCA
>NW_006921877.1:1438416-1453763 GCF_000298275.1 Orycteropus afer afer
TTTGGAATGGGCACAAATATGGATCTTTTCCAGTCAGTTGGCCAGATAGCTGTTCTCCAAATCTCTTGCCTGGTAGGTTTGAATTGCTGACCTTCTGGTTAGCAGCCAAGTGCCTTATCCACTACACCACCAGAGCCTCTATTACATACATACATTATATACATACAAACACACACACACATAACTAGTCAAGAAAGCTTTCTAGATGCAATAAAATTTAGAGCCCAGAGGGTTTTTTCATACTGTAGTACAAGCCCTGCAACATGCCTTTTTCCCCAAACTAGTCAAAATCTAGTCAGTTTTGGAGAAAAGACAAATAGAACAATACTAGCTTTAGTCTACTGTTCCAAGATTCAATGAGGGGAAAACAAATTACATGTATATATATGTATATGTGTGTGTGTCCATATATATATATATGTGTGTGTGTGTGTATATATATGTATATACATATATATATGTGTGTGTATATATATATATATGGACACACACACATATACATATATATATATAAACATATATATCAGACAGTCCCCACGTTATGAATATCTGACTTCTACTTGCCCTCTCATGTTATGAAAATATGCCCTTACTTTGAAATGACTGAACTTGCTACAAATTCTTCATCACAGTCACCTTCACTTGAGGCACATCCAGCTTTTACATCCTTGAAAAGGCTTTACGACTTTTCTTGCACTAAAGTAAGGCTAAATAAGAATCATATGCACCTGTTCTGACTTACCTACAAAATCTGAGAAACACAGAAAAACAGTTAGGAAAGGATCTCATTCAGAACCCAGGGACTGCATGTATGCGTGTGTTTATAGATAGATAGACAGACAGAGCTATATATATATATATATATATATATCTTTCCCTTTCCAAAGGGAAAGGAAAATGACAATTTCAGAAGAAAGCATCAGATACAGATTCTGAGTCACCTAAAAAGAATTAGGTGCCCAGGCACAAGAAACCAAAATGTCACTATTGCATTCTATGTCTACTGCCCTTCAAAAGATATACTGCCAGAAAACACTAGAAAACAAAACACTTGCTTTGGTGAGCTACTCTAAGGTGGAAGGGATGAGGAAACAAGGAACGGATACCACAGAGTAAGAATGTCAAGGATAAGGGCAGGGGGCATAAGGAGAATAAGTAATGGACTCCTCTATAGACCAGATGTTCAACATGCTGTCCCCTTTGCAAACCTTGCACAATTCTATTGTTTTACTAGAGAAAGACTGAAGGTTGTTGAAATTTTATGAAAATTCAGAAAGATTTCATGAGGGCAAATCCAAGCATGGAGAGAAAGAGCAAAAGTATGAAAAACATAGGTTCAGTAAGGAGAGAAATACAGTATTGGAAGACTGCTGAGGAGAATGGAAACAAGGAAAGCATACATCTACTAGTCAACCAGCAACCACGATATACATTTTAATACAATATACAAAAATACAAACATAACACCTGAATTAAGCAAGTGGAGGAGGTCTGCACAGAAATTGCAAGAGGAGGCAGCATCCAAGGAAAGCTTTAAGGGATGCAGTGAGGAAATAAAGATGAAGGAGTAAGAAGAGAGAGGGACTGCAGCAGGGGAAGAGGATGGGTTACAGCAGCAAACGGGGGCCTTAAGAGGCAGGGAGAGCATCCTAGAGGAGAGAAAGAATAGGATAAAGTGTACCACAAAGGATACAGCAGGAGAGTGGAGATGGCAAGCCCTGAAAAAGTGGAGAGGTCAAGCACTCAAAAGAGGGTTGTAATGTGGAAGAAATAGCAGCAAAGAAGAGCTCTACCATAAATCTTACTAAAAAGAACAAGCATGGTGCAGAAATGAAGACAAGGGGCTGGATCCAGGGATCTACTCAGAGGAATGCGTGATGGAGACACCAGGTGCAAAAAACAGGTTGTAACACAAGGACTACTGAAAAGGGAACTTCGGTGTCAAAGACAAAAAAAAAAGCATGCAAGAGTCGGAGAAGAAGGTATATTCTTGGAATATGAATACAAAAAGGAAGGGAAGAAATATGATAGGGGTGCTTATGGGGTGGGGGTGCTTAACAATAAGGAGAGGTTAACTAAGGAAAGAAAAAGGAGTGCAGTGTGGAGAGATGTTTCCGGAGGAAAAGTAGAAGTAGATGAGAGGTCCTGCCTACTTGGTATAGAGGGCAGAAGGGACAGTCCACAGGGGCTGACGAGAGTGGTGAAGAACAAGAAACTATGATGCTAAAGATGAGAACTTGGGGAGGACACGATAGTGCTGGGTCAGAAAAGGAGGTGCCGTCAGTAATGAGCAAAAAAAAAAAAAAAAAAAAGGTTTATCGTGAGGAAAGCAAGGGGCAATGAGCAGAAAGCAGCATGCCAAGGAGGAGCGTAAGGGGGCATGAGAGAAGGTGAAGCCAAAAGATTGGGGGCGGGGGTAAAAGCATTGCGGGCTCAGGGACACAAACTAGAGGTAACAGGGTGGAAGGTGAGAATCGCCGAAGCCCGGGTTACGGGGGTGGGGGGAATGGGTCAACACACAAGGAGGTGCCCTACAGCCGAAGGCTGGAGGGGGCGGAGGTCCCGAGGGCGGGGGAGGGGGTGGGGGAGGGACGGCTTGTAGATGACAGGGGCTTAGGGAAGATGCAGGGACGGGGCGGGGTGGGGCTGCGGGCGGCCCCGATACTCACACCTCCAGAATGCGGTCCCCCTTGCGCACCCCGGCCCGATCGGCCGCCCCCCCGGGCAGCACGGCGCTCACATGCTGCAGCGGCGCGTACAGCTCCCCGTTGATGCTCCGCAGTTGCCCGCCCTCGCTCACTTGGCCCCGCACGTTGAAGCCGTAGCCGGACTCGGACTTGACGATGCGAACCACTCGCGGGCCGCCGCTTCCCCCGCCGCCGTTCCCGGCGCAGTGGAGCCCAGGGCCCCCACCGCCGCCGCCGCCTCCGTTCCTGTGAGAGGCTGAGGGGTGAATCCCTTCCCCGTCCTCGTCCGCCATCTTGCGCGAGCGATCCGTACCCCCGCCCCCCTACGCCTCCACTCCCTCCTCGCGCGCACTCGCCGTTCTCAGCAGCCGCGCGACCCCTGGCGCGCGCTCCCGCTTCGCCGACCGCGGACCCGAATCAGACACAGAGCAGCGGCGGGGAGAAGGGGAGGCAGGGGGCGGGCAGAAAGCGAGCGGTTAAGTGCCGTGGAGCCTCCTGGGAAATGTAGTTTCTAGATGGTGGCGGCGGAGAAGGGGCTGGGCACAGGCCGGGGTGATGTTATGTCACGCAATTAGGGAGCAAAGTCTGTTGGGAGTTGTAGTTTCTCTTTTAGAAGTTTCATCACTTGTTGAATGATGAATATATAACTCAGGCCCAAACCAACCCAAACTCACTGCCATGGAGTCGGATCCGACTCATAGCGACCCCTTCTTGGGTTTCTGAGGCGGTATCACTACATTGCTCAACCTTTCTTCCAAGGAGGAGTGGCTGGTGGGTTTGAACCTCCAGCCTTTTTGTTGTTGTTGTTGTTGTTTGCCATCAAGTCGGCCCCGACTCATAGCGACCCCTCCTTGGGTTTCCGAGGCAGTATCACTACGGAAGTAGGATTGCCCAACCTTCCTTCCGAGGAGTGGCTGGTGGGTTTGAACCACCAGCCTTCTGGTGAGCAGTCAAGTGCCTTAGGCACTATGCTACCAGAGCTCCTTCCAGCCTTTTTATTAGTAGTCAAATGCCTTAGGCACTACTCCACCAGAGCTCCAAACCTGGCAGAATGATTCAGCTGCTGACATGGGGGCAAGATTTTTTCCTTTCATTTCACATCCTCTTTGGTTTCATAAAAGGAGCTCTGGTGACATAGTGGTTAAAGCATTTTGCTGCTAACTAAAAGGTTGCAGAGTCAACCCACCAGCTGCTCTGGGAGAGAAAGATGAGGCAGTCTGCTTCTGTAAGAAGTTAAAGCCTTGGAAACTCTATTGGGACAGTTCTACTCTGTCCTATAGGGTGGCTGTGAGTCAGAATTGACTCAATAGAAGTTGGGTTTTTGGTTTTTCACTTCATAACCTTTAAAAAATTATGATAAATTGACATTTGTAATTAAACACAGAGTTGAATTATAGTAACACCTCACTTGTTCAGTTTCTGTGTGTTTACATGCATTATTTTATTTGATAGTCCTAGCAATCTTGTGCAACCCCTGGATGATGAATTAGTTTCCTTATTTCACATACTAGGAAGCTAAACCTTTGAGTGCTCAAAGTCATCCAGTTATTAAGTAACAGGAACTAAGGCCCAGTTATTTTTGTGCAACTTTCCTTTCGATGTATTGCAACTACATGAAATATATGCCCAAAATACAGACATACCTCAGAGCTACTGCAGGTTCCATTCCAGACCACCTTAATAAAGCAATTATCACAATAAAGCGAGTCACGTGGATTTTTTTGGTTTCCCAGTGCATATAAAAGTTATGTTTACTCTATACTATAGCCTATTAAGGAGCTCTGGGGGTATAGTAGGGAGCTTTGGTGGCACTGGGTCTAAGGCATTTGACTGCTAACCAGAAGGCTGGCGCTTCAAACCCACCAGCCACTCCATGGAAGGAAGGTTGGGCAATCTACTTCTGTAGTGATACTGCCTCGGAAACCCAAGGAGGGGTCACTATGAGTCGAATCTGACTCCACAGCAGTGAGTTTGCTTTTGGTTTTGGTAGCCTATTAAATGTACAATAGTATTATGAAAAAGTTTGAAATATTGTGAGAATTACCAAAATGTGACAGAGAGACAGGAAGTGAGCATATGCTGTTGGAAAAATGGCACAGACCCACTCAGCGTTGCCACAATAGTCTCAGTGATTTAGAATTGGATATTAGAGTGGCTAAATAATAATTAGGAGCTTTGGTGGCCAGTGGGTATGGCATTTGACTGCTTACCAGAAGTTTGGGGTGTTGGGACCCATGGAAGGAAGATGGGGAAGATGAGGCAATCTACTTCTGTAAAGCTTTACTGCCTTTTGGAAACCCAATGGAAGTGGCTATGAGTCTGAATCAACTTGATGGCAGTGGATTTGGTTTGGGGTTTTAAGTAATAATTACTTCAGTTGAGCAATAATTTTGAAGTTACTTATATTTTAAGTTCATTTTGTTTTCAACAGCACAATAGAATTCTTAGCAAGGGACAACTGATGCTTTTTGGCTACCTATCAAAACAAACTTAAGAATATTGTGCACTGTGCCTGGTTAAGGCAAGGAAGAACAAGAGCAAAAGCAATTAAAATAGCTTACTTAAGCATTTACTTTTCAGGTCTGGTATTTGATTTTACCCCTCTTACAGACTAGTATATTAAGTCTGTTACTGTTTCATGGGTGCTGACAGAAGTCACAGTACTTGGATGAGAGATAAAACTATTTCTTGGGACACAGCAAGCAAATGAGTTTCAAAAAGTTTGTGTCGGCTCCTCTTGCCTCCCCAGTTCCATGGCTGACACAAAGGGATCAGATGCTGTACATTCAATCAATTTATATCACAACTGAGGGCACTGATTTTGGGGAATCTGCCATTTTATAGGAAGCAGTAAACAAATTTGTTCTCTATCCTGGAGGGAGACATCATTTTATCCCTCAAAGTTGCTCACTGTAAACAGAACCCTGAGAAATAACCTTGATAAAGAATGGTCATGGCCTTGCATTCTTGTCATACCCAGGAAGATGTGTAGGAGCACAGAAGACTGTCTCTCCCAGTAGCAATATATTTGTATAACTAATAGTTATCCTTAACAGTGACTGTCTCTCCCAGTAGCAATATATGCCAAGCACTATTCTAAGCATTTTACATCTCTAGTCTCATTTAATTCTCATTTATATATAAGTAAACAGGCATTGAGAATTCATACAGCTAATAAGCAATGGATCCAGGAGAAGTAACAGGAATACATTGTTAAAAGACCATAAGAGTTAGCTTACAGAGGTCTGTGACTGATAAAAGCAACAAACAAACTCCTGAAAGAATTTGGGAACTATGTAAGTATTTCCAGGAATTGCTCAGAGGAGGAAAAAAAATCCTATAAAAAAATAAGACATCTCACGAAATGCGGAATGAGGACTCAGAGTCATTTATAATTAGAATATAAAAATAATTGTGACCTTATTTTATTACCAAGCTAATGAAGAAGGATAACTATTAGTTATACAAATATGGAAATTAATTAGAGTTAGAATATGACTTTTGCTCAAAAATAATAATGACATTGGAGTTGAATGTGAATCATTTGGTTTGAACTGTGCACTCTATAGAAAGGAATTTACCTACTAAGGCAAGGGTTCAGAGAAAGGAAAAAGAAGGGATCCTCCACTAAAACAGTTTTGTTTTTTTTTCCCCGTCTTTTTCATAAAAAAAGAATATTTCTTTTTTTATGAAACCCTTTCCTTGATTTTTTTACCATAGTGGTCTCATACAATATTTGTTATTTTGTGATTGACTAATTTCACTCAATATAATGGCCTATAAAATCATCCATGTTATGAGATGTTTCTTAGATTCATCATTGTTCTTTAATAATGCATGGTATTCCACTGTGTGTACATACCATAGTTTGTTGATCCATTCCTCTGTTGATGGACATTTAGGTTGTTTCTGTCTTTTTGCTATTGTGAATAGTGCTGCATTGACCATGGGCGTGCATATATCTATTAGTGTCACAGCTCTTATTTCTCTAAGATATATACCTAGTAGTGGGATTACTGTATCATATGGTATTTCTATTTCCAGCTTGTTAAGGAGGTGTCATACCATTTTCCATGGTGGTTGTACCATTTTACAGTCCCACTGGCAGTGTCTGAGGGTTCCAGTCTTGCCATACCCTGGCCAATATTTGTTGTTTTCTGTTTAATTGAACTTTGTTGTTAGTGCTGGGGTAAGATGATACCTCACTGCTGCTTTGATTTGCATCTCTCTAAAGGCTGATGTTCACCATACTTATTCAGTCTGTATGCTGAGCAAATTATACGCTACACTAGGTTATTTGAAGAAGAACACAACATTGGGATTGAAGGAAGACTCATTAACAACCTGCAATATGTAGATGACACAATCTTGCTTGGTGAAAGTGAGGATGACTTGAAGCATTTACTGATGAAGATCCAAGACTGCAGCCCTCAGTATAGACTTACACCTCAACATAAAGAAAACAAAAATCCTCACAACAGGATCAGTAAGCAACATCACAATAAATGGGGAAAAGATTGAAGTTGACAGGGATTTCATTTTACTTAGTGTCACAATCAACACCTACAGAAGCAGCAGTCAAGAAATCAGACATAAAAAAAAAAAAAGAAAGAAAGAAAGAAAGTAATCAGACGTAGTCTTGCACTGGGCAAATCTGTTGCAACAGACCTCTTCAAAGTGTTAAGGAGCAAAGATGTCACTTTGAAGATTAAGGTGCATCTAACTCAAGCCATGGTATTTTCAATTGCCTCATAAGCATGTGAAAGCTGGACAATGAATAAAGTAAAGACCAAAGAAGAGTTGAGGCCTTCGAATTGTGGTGTTGGCAAATGACTGCCAGAAGAACAAACAAATCTGTCGCATAAGAAGTGCAGCTGGAGTGCTCCTTAAAAGTGAGAATGGCTGGAGTTCGTCTCACATACTTTGGTCATATTCTCCAAAGGGACCATTTCCTGGGGAAAGATATCATGCTTGGTAAAGTAGAAGGTCAGCGAAAAGGCGGAAGACCTTCAATGAGAGGTACTGACACAGTGGCTAGAATGATGGGCTCAAGCATAGCAAGTATTGTGAGGATGGCAGATAATGTTTCATTCTGTTGTACATAGTGTCACTATGAGTCGGAGCTGACTCGACAGCACCTAACAACAACAACAATGGCTAATGATCCTATGGTGGTTACGTTTCTGTGTCAACTTGGCTCGGCCTGGTTGAGTGGCTGGGCAGCTGGATGTAGTATTCCCCATGATGAGACTGCTAATCAACTCCATGGTGGAATTTACTATGAGCAGCTGAGTAGCTGCCTTTGGGTATGTGGTCTGCTTCCTGTATATAAGGAGAAACCTTTGGGAATGGTCTCTAGCCTATGGCATGCTTGGACCCTGCGTGTAGTCTTGTCGTCGCTCAGCAGCCTGCTATTCTCTGCCGACCTTGGGACTTACAATAGACCTAAGTTAATGGCCTGCTGTGTGGTTTGGTAACATCAGGACTGTGCCTTTTGACTTGTCAACCTTGAGACTTCTCAGCCTCAGCAGCCAGCAGCTGTCTGAGTGAAGAAACGCCTCTAGCTCCAGTGGGCCGGGAGCAGGAGGCAGAGCTGGACCCCAAGGTTGAGGGGCTTTCACCCTGCCCCTAGAGCCTGGCACTTTGAACTTGGCCGTAAAGCCTCCAAATTGTAAGAATAAACTCCTGTTTGTTAAGACCATCCCATTTGTGGTATATTTCTTCTCAGAGTGGCACCAGGTAACCAGAACAGATCCCAAGCATTTCTTCATGTGTTTATTAGCTGCCTGAATGTCTTTGGTGAAGTGTCGTCATGTCCTCTGCTCATTTTTTAATTAGATTGTCTTTTTATTATTAAATTGTTGAAGTTCTTTATAAACTTTAGAGATTAGCCCCTTGTCCAGTATGTGGTTGCCAATTTATTTATTTTTTTCCCTGTGTGCTCTCTTTTCACGCTTTTGGTGAAATATTTGATGCATATGAATGTCTAATTTTTAAAAGGTATCAGTCATCTATTTTGTCTTCTGATGTTTGTGCATTTTTAGTTATATTTGATAATGTATTTATACCCTGAATTTGTCTCTCTCTCTCTCTCTTTTGCTTTTTTTTTTGGACAGTCTCTGTGGTTTTTTTCAGGTCTTTGATCCAACTTGAGTTTGTTTTTGTGTATGGTGTGAGATATGGGTCGTGTTTCACTTTTCTGCAAAGAAACATCCAGTTTGCCAGCACCTTTATTAAAAAGACCATCTCTTGAGACTTCTGGTAAAATGAAGGAATAGGCAGACAAGTGACACAGACCTTCTTCAACAAAGAAAAGAAAAAACAATTGACAGAGATACAGAAGATAATCTTGGAGCCCTGAGCTTTTAAAGGAACTGTACAGAAGTGGATTAGGCACCAACTAGTGGAAAAACCTGAACGAAAACAGAGAATAGAGAGACAGTCGGAGCTGCGGACTATCAGCCACTCTGACGGGACCAACAGCCTGAATAGTTCCAAGTGGTGTTGGGACCTGAGAATTGACCTAAAAAAATCAGCCCTGGTCACCAAGGGCTGCAGGGACAACTGCAGCGCTGGTGGCCTATGACTAGGAAGGGAAACAGCAAGGTGGGAGACAACCTGAACTGTTGACTTTCCGCTGTCTGGAGGGCGCAGCCATTTTGATTATTTACATGCAGCAGCCATTTTGGATATTTAAAGTGACCAAGGGCACAGCCATTTTGAATATTTACAAGTGGTGGCCATTTTGGATATTTCAAATGACTGAGGGTGCAGCCATTTTGAATGTTTACAAGTGGCAATCATTTTGCTTTTTAAAGTGACAGCATCCTCATTCAGATCCCAGGGACCTAAGAATAGGCTCTGTTTGCCAGGGTTGGCAAGAACATACGAGAGGTGAACAACAGGAAAGGAGACAGATGGTGAGTGTATAAGTGCTGTCAACTAACAGAGGAGCACAGCATAGTACCCTGCTTGCATAGATGACATATAAACAAAACAAAGAAAACAAAAATCATGGGCAAGTCACTCCAACATACAATCACAAATTAAATATAAACACAAAAACGTTACAATGCCTCAGAGACAACAGAGCGTCACAGTCCACACAAAGAAGCAAGATAAAGCAGGAGAAACAAGGGACCAGGATATGGACCCAAAACACATCCCTGAGGAAGATGCAGCATTGGAACTCCCTGATAAGGAATTCAAGAGACTTATATTTAGGTATCTTCAACAAATTGAGAGACACATCAAGGAAAACACAGAGAAAACCCTAGAACAATTTCGAAAGACAATACAAGAACTAAATGAAAAATTAGAAAATGATACAAAATCTACACACAGAAATCCAGAAGATTAATACTAAATTTTCAGAAATAGATAAGACATTGAATGGGCAAAGGAGCAGAATTGAATCAATGGAAGACAGAATTGGGGACATTGAAGGCAAATACCTGAACACTTATTTGGAAAGGGATCAATCAGAAAAAAGATCAAAACAAAATGAAGAAAGCCTAAGGTTCATATGGGATACCACCAAAAGGAATAACCTACATGTAATCAGAATTCCAGAACAGGAAGAGACAAATAAAACCACAGAGAAAATTGTCCAAGATTTGTTGGAAGAGAATTTTCCTGGTATGATGAAAGATGAAAATTTATCCATTCAGGAATCCAACAAACCCCAAAGAGGATAGACCCCAAAAGAAAATCACACAGACATATCATCATCAAACTCACCAAAACCAAAGACAAATTATGAGAGCAGCATGGGAAAAAAGTAAAGTTACCTACAAGGGCCAACCAATAAAACGAAGCTCAGATCTCTCAAGAGAAACCATGCAGGTGAGAAGACAATGGGATGGTATATATAAAATACTGAAGAAGAAAACTTTCGAACCAAGAATTATGTACCCAGCAAAATTGTCCCTCAAATGTGATGGTGAAATTAGACATTTCCAGATAAGCAGAAATTAAGGAAATTTATTAAAACCAGACCAACCTTACAAGAGATGCTAAAGGGAGTCCTTTGGACAGAGAAGCAACAACAGCCAACAACAAATGACCATTAACACACATGATGATATAACCCAGAAACCAACCCAGCTATGGAAGTGTCCAAAGTAAATAAGCCTACAAGATTGTAAACAGAGAACCAGAGACATCAATTGATAAATGAGGACAACTACAAACCAAAAAGAGGGAAAAACTGTGTCGTTACAGAACTTCTGGATGGTGGGGAAGTCAAGACAACTACAAGATAGAACAGACTGTTCTAAACTTTGGAAGAAAACTAGAAGTCAGAGAGTAACCTCAAAGAAAAATGATAAACCTTCACATCAGAAAAGAGGACCAACATAAATATTCAGCAAATACTAAAACAATAGGAATGAAGGACGTGGTAACACAATTCATAAACAAAACGAGCTCAGCATAGAAAATTATATGGAACAAATAAATTGACACCAAGAAAAAAGCACATAACAAAAATGACAGCAACAAATTCATAATTGCTGATAATTACATATCTGGCAAAGGACTTATCTCTAAGATTTATAGCAGAAGAGTGGATGACCAAACTATGGTACATACACATAATGGAATGTTGTGCAGTACTAAAGAATAATGTGGAGTCTCCAAAGCACCACATAATATGGATGAACTTGGAGGACATCATACTGAGTGAAATAAGTCGATCACAGAAGGACAAATATAGTATTAGTTCGTTGTTGTGGAGGGTCAAGGAAAGGTTTATATATGGAGGGAAATTTTCTTTGTTGGTTGCCAGGGGTGGGAGGGGAGGGGAGGGAACACTGCAAAAAAAAAAAAAAAATGCATTGACCCATGTCACTTTAGTTTTGTGTATTTCACTGTACATAAATTATATTTCAATAAAATGCATTGAAAATAAAAAAGACCATCTCTTCCCCTTTTAATGAGTTTTGGCCCTTTGTCAAAGATCAGCTGTCCATAGACAGATGGATTTACTTCTGGGTTCTCAATGCTGTTCCATTGGTCTATGTGTCTGTCATTGTAGCAGTATCAGGCTGTTTTAACTACTGTGGCTGCATAGTTGGTTTTGAGGTTAGGGAGTATGAGGCCTCCTACTTTGTTTTCCTTCTTTAGTAGTGCTTTTCTTGTCTGGGGTCTCTTGCCTTTCCCTGTAAAGTTAAAGATTAGTATTTCCATCTCTTTAAAGAAAAATTATGGAATCTGGGCCAGGATTGTATTAAATCTGTAGATTGCTGGGGGTGGTACTGTCCGTGAGCAAACAATCCACCATTTGGCCTGGAGATCTTGGATTTGTCATTCATCAGAGTCAACAGCCGGTATACTGCCTGACAACCTTGAGCTCGTCAGCCCCTGCAGCTGCGTGAGTCGGAAAAAGCCTACAGCTTGATGTTTGATCCGAAAGCTTGGGACTTGCCAGCTTCTATAAGTGTGTGTGCCATTTCCTAAGACAAATTATTTTTTTCTCTCTATACATAAACTTCACTGGTTTTGCTTCTCTAGAGAACCCAGCCTAACACAAACAACACTATTATTGTGGAGTTGTCTATTTCTCTTTACAATTCTATTAAAGTTTGATTTATGTATTTTGGGGCTCTTTCATTGAGTATGTAGATATTTATGACGGTTATGTCCTTTTGTTAGATTGATCCTTTAGTTATTATATAATGTCCTTTCTTGTCTTTTACAGTGGTTTTTGTCTTAAAGTCTATTTTATCAGAAATTAATATTGCCATTCCTGCTCTTTTTTGCTTGCCATTTGCCTGATATATTTTTTCCAGTCTTTGATTTTTTTTTTAGTCTGTTTTTGTTTTTGTGTCTAAGGTGTGTCTCTTATAGATAGCATATTGATGGGTCATGTTTTCTTATCCAGTCTGCAACCTTTTGTCTCTTGATTGGTGTATTTAATCCATTTACATTCAGTGTAATCATCAACAGGTATGAATTTATTGCTATCATTTTGTTATGTGTTTTTTTGTGGTGTTGCTGATTTCTTTGTTTCATATAGTTTTCTGTGCTGAGCTCATTTTGTTTATGATTTTTTAAATCATTTTCTTCACTGCTATTGTTTTAATATTTGCTAAATATTTATGACTTTAAAAGAGGTTTTTTTTTTTTTTCATTTATTATTTCACAAAGATGTACTGAGTGCCTTCTCTGTTCCAGGTTCTGTAGTGTAGAGGATACAGAGACAAATAAGATGATATCTGCAAGCTACATAGAGGGCAATACGGCATGGGTAAAATTATAAATGCACATACTCCTTGATCCAACAATTCTAATTCTAGGAGTACATTCTGCTGTAACACTCATACACATGTGAAATGGCATTTTTATGAGGTTAGTCATTGCAGTATAACTCAAAAGTTTCACAAAATATTAGAAACACCTAAATATTCCTTAGTTAAATTATGATAGATTTATGCAATGGAAAACTGAATAACTAACCAAAGAATAAGGATGTTTTTCTTGTACTATGGATTGATGTCATGGATACTGTACATGGTCAGGTGAAACAAGGCACACCACAGTCTCTAGAACGTGATACGATGGGAGTGAAAAAGGGGAACCACTTGTATGCTGATTTATTTCTCTAGAAGTACTCACAAGAAACTGATAACATTAATTGCCTCTGGAGAGGGGCTGGGCAGCTGGGGCAGAGGACAGGGTAGTAGGGAGACTTTTCCCTATATACTTTTTTTTTCTTTTTAATATATACAACTTTTTAATTTTTAGTCAGGTGAATGCATTACTTATTCAAAAAATAAATAAGTGAAATATTTAGAAAAGATCATATTGGAAGAAAGGGTGATTAGAGCACCAAAATAAGAAAATAAAATAAGACACCATTGCTCTAAGAACTCAGAGTCTAGCAAAAGAGACAGCAAAAGGAAAAATGATTATAGTACAGTGTAATGAGAGCTGTGATAGAGGCCTATATGACCTGCTAGGAGTACACGTAGGAGGGGCCTTCAACCAGCTGGTGGGTGAAGAGTTAGGGAAAACTCATGAAATGAGACTGCTAAACTGAGTTCCCATAGTGAGAATTAACAAGGCAGAGAAGGTCGTGGTTGAAGGGCATTTCTGTCAAGGAGAACAGTTTGACAAATCTCACACACAGTGATTTAAAAGAACCTGATGGAGTCTAAGAACTACAAGCAGTTCACTAGGACTGGAGCTGAGGAGACAAGGGAGGGAATGGAGAGAAGTGAGTGGAACAGGTAGCTCAGGATCAGATCTGGGAGAGCTGCAGATATTGAATATCACGCCTAGTAGTTTGAATCTCATTGCTAAATATTTAGGGACCTCTGAATGCTTTTGTTTTGTTTCTTTTAAATTTTTATTGTGATTTGGATGACAGTTTACAGAGCAAATTCATGTTACATACAGCAGTTCACATATACTTTGTCTCATGACATTGACTGCAATCTCCCACAATGCAACTGCTCCCCTCCCATTTCCTCCCCATAGTTACCTCTTCCCTGTGTCCTTCCCTCCCATGTACTCCTGCCCCACCCCCAAGGTATCTTCCTGTGCATACACAGCCCTTCTATTCTCCCATGATTGATCCATCCAAGGAGTGTATCTATCTAATGTGAATGTTCAGCTCATATGCCTGTCTTTTGTTTGGCTGGAAGCCAAACCAATTCCAGACCTGAAGAGCAGCTAGGGGCCATAATCTCAGGGGTTCCACCAGGCTCTACAGACCAGCAAATCTAGTCTCCATTTGTGTGTGTGTGTGTATGTGTGATTTTGAGATTGGTTCTACATTGTTCTCCCACTCTATCCAAGATCTCCTGCATAGATTCCCCTCCAAGTGGTTGACTGTAGTAGCCAGGCACCATCTAGTTCTTCTGGTCTCATAGTCATATAGGCTGAGGATCGAATGGTGTACCCTTGGACTAATTGTTTCCATGAGTCTTTGATTTTCTTCATTCTTCTTTGTGCTGGACGAGGAGAGACCCATCATTGCATCTAGATGGCTGCTTGCATGCTTTTAAGATCCCAGTCGCTACTCGCCAAAGTGGGATGTGAAACAATGTTTTTGTGTAGTTGTTGTTGTTGTTATGTGCCGTTGAGTCAAACCCGACTCATAGCGACCCCTCCTTGGGTTTCCAAGGCAGTATCACTACGGAAGTAGGATTGCCCAACCTTCCTTCCGAGGAGTGGCTGGTGGGTTTGAACCGCCAGCGGTCTGGTTAGCAGTCAAGTGTCTTAGCCACTATGCTACCAGATCTCCCCCTTTTGTGTAGTATGTTATGCTAATTGAGCTTGATGTCCCCTGTGACCATGATCCTGAACCCACAGGTCCAACTACTTGCTCCCTCCAGGTAGCTGGCTGTGACCAAGGAGTGACTACAAACTTGCCCTTTGTCAGCTCTACTATATACCTGGAAATTCTTACAGAACATACAAGTACACTTGTAGAAACACTGTCGTGGCACACTCCCCCCTGCATAAACATACCTAATCATTCAGCCTGTCCTCCCATCTATCCACCTGTAGATCAATGTTTGTCATCACTGACAATGCAGTACTGTATATGCAAAAGGGTTCATCTTTGTTTTCTGTACCTCCCATGCACCTCTCTATGTCTTCCTCTTCCTCAATGCCACCATGTTGATCACTCACATTTGGTACATTGCCCTT
>NW_006921877.1:1454185-1458252 GCF_000298275.1 Orycteropus afer afer
AAAAAAAAAAAAAAAAAAGGATAGTTAATGGTGTGATTCCCCAAGACATGGTGTGTTAGGCTGGGTTCTCTAGAGAAGCAAAACCACTAAAACTTATATATACATATAGAGAAGAGAAATTTATCTTATGAAAATGGCTCCCACACTTATAGAAGCTATCAAGTCCCAAGTTCTTGGATAAAACTTCAAGCTGGAGGCTTTTCCTGACTCACACAGCTGTAGGGGCTGACGAGCTCAAGGTTGGCAGGGAGTATACTGGCTGTTGACTCCAACGAATGACGAATCCAAGATCTCCAGGTTGAATGGTGGATTATTCACTCATGGACAGTTCTAGGCAGCACAACAGGATCCTGATCCACAGAAGAGTGTCTCTTTTCCCAGAATGTTCATAAATATATTGGAAGCAGGCCACACCCCTAGGGAAATTCCCTTTCAATGGATTGGCTGCTCAAAACATATACATCTGATCCCATCATGGGAATAACCCACCTCACTGCTTAAACAATGCAGACTTGTGGTCCAGCCAAGTTGACACACAACTCCAACTATCACAGGCCACCCCTTGTCAACTTGGAAGTTGTACACATCTTATTAACAATATATAATCTCTAAATAAGGACAATTAAAAGTCATATTTGCACCTAAAATGATATACTAACATGCATACAACTGAAATGCATTAACCTTATTTACATTTCACAGGTCATAACAGAAGGAAACAAAAATATTTGATGCACATATACAATGAAGAAATATAACAAGCACAGTCCTCATTTCTGCAACTGGTCACGTGGTCATAGCTGATATTCAGAACTACCTTCTTCTACCACCCATTCCGTATTTCCCTTACTTTCAGCAAGCACCTCAGCTCGTTGTGGTTCTTTGCCTGGTGGGGTGACCCAAACCTTCATTCCTGAAGGGTCTGGGCCATTAGTAGTCATATTAGAATTGGGTTGCTGTAATTTTCCATTGACTTTAATCACAGAGCATTGTAGTATTAAGAGACGTCCTAAAGAATCTCCTATACTTCAGACACATTCTTCTAACCTCCATTATGTAATGTCAATCCAATTTCTCCTTGGTGATCAGGATCTATCACACCAGATAGTACAGTAACACCCTCTTTGTCTGTTAATCCAGAGGCATGAGGAAGCCAAAATGGCTGGGTGGCATTCTTAACTTCCAGTTCAATGCAATCAGTATTGTGTCTCCAGGTGGGAGTGTTCTCCCTTTGGGACTAAGATCTCCAGACCCGCAGAGCATAGGGTAGCAGGGACAGGAAGCAAAAATTTTTTGAGTGGGTCACTAGGGGTAATAGTGAGTGGTACCACTCCTGTTTCCACCCTTTGGTACCTGGACCTGTGAATCCTGGCTATTGGAGAAACAGCACCATATATTGGACGCTGGTTTAGAGCATATACAGTCTCCTGGAGAATATTGCCCCAACCCTTCAAGGTATCGCCACCTAGCTGACACCATAATTGTGTTTTCAGTAGGCCATTCCATTGTTCTATCAAGCAGCTGCTTCTGGGTGATGGGGAACATGGTAAGATCAGTAAATTCCATGAGCATAGGCCAATTGCAGCACTTCATTTGCTGTGAAGTGAGTCCCTTGGTTTGAGGAAATACTGTGTGGGATACTGGATTAGACTGGGTTCTCTAGAGAAGCAAAACCAGTAAAGCTTAGAGAAAGAGATAGAGAGAGAAAAAAAAAATTGTCTTAGGAAAATGGCTCCCACACTTCTCCAATGAATGATGAATCCAAGATCTCCAGGCCGAATGGTGGATTGTTCATTCACGGACAGTTGTAGGCAGCACAATAGGATCCCAATCCACAAAAGAATGTCTCTTTTCCCAGGATGTCATAAATATATTGGAAGCATGTCACACCCCTAGGGAAACTCCCTTTCAATGGATTGGCTGTTCAAAACATATACATCCAATCCCATCATGGGAATAACCCACATCACTCCTTAAACCACACAGAATTGTGGTCCAGCCAAGTTGACACATAACTTCAACTATCACGCAGGTATTAAAAGGAAGAGGAAGAGGTTTGCAAGGAAGATAATATGTTTGATTTAGAGTATGTTAGATATGAGGGTCCTGTTCTAAGAGGAACTGTCCAGTAATTGGTTGGATAAGCCTGTCACTGGAGGAAGGGGTCTGGACCAGAGCATAGATTTGGGTGCCACTGGCTTTTGGTTGTGGCAGATGAGAGCCCCCAGGCAGTGTGTAGTGAGATAATGGTGTGCCAAGGCCAGTACCTGCAGAATTCTCCCCCTCCCAATTTAGAAGCTCTGGTGGTGTAGTGCCTAAGGCATCTGACTGTTAACCAGAAGGCTGGTGGTTCAAACCCACCAGCCACTCCTCAGAAGGAAGACTGGGCAATCTACTTCTGTAGAGATATCGCCTTGGAAACCCAAGGAGGGGTTGCTATGAGTCAGATTTGAGTCAATGGCAGTAAGTTTGGTTTCAGTTTTTGGAAGAGAAAGGGGAACCTATGAAAACTGAGAAAGCAGAGTCTAAGCCCCTCCTCCATGAAGCCACCCCTGATGATTCTAGTTCACCCTGACATCTCTCTTTTCTAAACTTCTATGACAAATACACCTTAAGGTAACACCCTTCTACCCCCAATGAGTCATCTCCCTATATAATCCTCTCCCTTTGAGTGTGGGTGGAACCTGTGACTTACTTTTAAGCAAAGAAATATGGCAAAGATGAAACATGTCACTCTCATGGTTAGGTTACATTGTGTAAAACTCCATCTTAGCAGGCTGGAGTGAGAGATTCTCCTGCTGGCCTTGAGGAAATAAGATGCCATGTTGTAAACAGCCTGTGGAGAGAGCCACAGGGCAAGGGACTGCAGGGACCTCAAGGAGCTGGGGGTGGCCCTCAGATGGCAGCCAGCAAGAAAATAGAGCCCTCAGTCCCACACCCATTGTTGTTGTTGTTGTGAGATGCCGTGGAGTAGTCTCCAACTCATAGCCACCCTATGCACAGCAGAAGGAAACATTGCCTGGTCCAGCGCCAGCTCTGCGATCCCTGCTATACTTGAGCCCATCACCACTGCTACTGTGTCAATCCATCTTTTTGAGGGCCTTCCCCTCTTTCGTTGACCCTCCACCTTACCAAGCATGACATCCTTCTGCAGGGAATGGTCCCTTCTGACAACATGACCCAAGTAAGTGAGGCAAAGTCTGGTCATTCTCGCCTCCAAGGAGCATTCCAGCTACACTTCCTCTAGGACAAATTTGTTAGTTCTTTTAGCAGTCCATGGTACTTTCAGCATTCTTTGCCAGCACCACAACTCAAAAGCATCAATTCTTCTTTGGTCTTCCTTATTCATTGTCCAGCTGTCACATGCATATGAGATGACTGAAAATACCATAGCTTGTGTCAGGTGCACCTTAGTCCTCAAGGAGACATCTTTGCTCTTCAGCACTTGAAAGAGGTCTTTGCAGCCAATTTGTCCAGTGCTACATGTCTTCTGATGTCCTGACTGCTGCTTCCACTGGCATCGATTGTAGAACCAAGCAATGTGAAGTCTTTGGCAACTTCAATCTTTTCTCCATTTATTGTGATGCTGCTTATAGGTCCAGTTGTGAGAATTTTTGTCTTCTTTACATTGAGATGTAATCCATACTGCAGACTGTTATTCTTCAGTCTTCATCAGTAAGTGCTTCAAGTCATCCACACTTTCAGCAAGCAAAGTTGTGCCATCAGCATATCACAGGTTGTTAATGATTCTTCCTCCAATCCTGATGCCATGCTCTTCTTTATATAGTCCTGCTTCTCAGATTATTTGCTTAGCATACAGATTGAATAAGTATGGTAAAAGGATACAACCCTGACACACTCCCCTCTTGATTTTAAACCATGCAATGTTCCCTCATTCTGTTCGAATGACAGCCTCCTGGTATAGACCAGGTTCTATACCAG
Source organism: Orycteropus afer afer (assembly GCF_000298275.1). Taxonomy (NCBI): domain Eukaryota; kingdom Metazoa; phylum Chordata; class Mammalia; order Tubulidentata; family Orycteropodidae; genus Orycteropus; species Orycteropus afer. The sequence continues at coordinate 1,458,128 of NW_006921877.1, forward strand.
TTCCTTATGAGTACAATTAAGTGTTCTGGAATTCCCATTCTTCTCAATGTTATCCAAAATTCGTTATGATCCACACAATCAAATGGTTATGCATAGTCAATAAACACAAGTAAACATCTTTCTGG
>NW_006921877.1:1460556-1462553 GCF_000298275.1 Orycteropus afer afer
GCCATTCCTCTTCAAATTGTCATTCCCAACATAGTAGATCATATGGTTGTCTGATTCAAAATGGCCAAAACCAGTCCATTTCAGCTCATTAATGCCTAGGATATCAATCTTTATGTGTTCCATTTCATTTTTGAAAGCTTCCAATTTTCCTAGATTCATACTTCGTACATTCCATGTTCCAATTATTAATGGATGTTTGCAGCTGTTTCTTCTCAATTTGAGTCGTGCCGTATCAGCACATGGAGGCCTCAAAAGACTTTATCCATATCATTAAGGTTGGTTCTACTCTGATGAGGCGGCTCTATCCCAGTCCTATTTTGAGTGCCTTCTGACCCAAGGGGCTGGTCTTCCTGCACTGTGTCAGACAGTGTTTCCAAGCTATTCATAAAGTTGCCCAGTAATGTATCAGACTTTGTTTCTCTGCTATTCATAAGGTTTCCCAGGCCAAGTTTTTAAGAAGTGAATGTCCTCTTCCTTCTTCCTAGTCTGTTTCAGTCTGTAAATTGCATTGAAACCTATGCACCATATGCAATCCTGTTGGTATTTGAAACACTAGTGGCACAGCCTCACAACGATATGAAAGCCCCATAGGATGACAAACTAACAGACAAGTTTGTCTCCCTTAGCTGTTGGAAACCTCTCCACCCTCCCCTTACCTAGTTCCTACCTGGATCCTGAGGCTTTTGTGGTCCCCGGCGCCCTCCCCCTCCCTTTCCTGCCTCTGGGGGCTGGGTCCTGCCTGCCTCCTGTCCCTTACCTGGATCCACACCTTTAAGGAACTGAATTCTACCAAGGAACAACTACATGAGCTGGGAAGAGGATAACAAAACACCATAAAGGAACACAGCTCAGCCGATACTTTGTAGGCTTATGAGACCTCGATCAAAGCACCCAGTTAAGCTATGTTCAAACTCCTGACCAACAGAAACTGTGAGATAATAAATACACGTTGTTTTCAGCTGCTAAAGTGGTGATAATTTGCTACACAATAGTTCCTATGGTCAAGACTGCTCAGTTTAAAAAAAAAAACACCTCACTGCGGTCCAGTCGTTTTGACTCAGCGACCCCCCCCCACTTGGGTTTCCCAGGCAGTATCTCTACAGAAGTAGATTACCCAATCTTCCTTCCGAGGAGTGGCTAGTGGGTTTGAACCGCCAGTCTTCTGGTTAGCAGTCAAATGCCTTACGCACTATACCACCAGAGCTCCCTCAGTTTATAGACCATAATAATTTAAAATCTATTTTAGCATTACATTTCCAATATGAACATAAGCTTCTTGATAACAAGGAACTGGTCACCCATGACTTGTCATGTACGTGTGTGTGAGAGTAAGATACAAGAGGAGCTCCACACGTGTTTATAGGTCAGGGAAGGACCGTAAAGTGTCTAATAACACATGCTGTACAGGGTAGTGGGGGGAAACAACTAAGTAATATGTGGAAAATACCTGACACAATGCTTAGTCCATAGCTCTTATTAATAATACTACTAAATATCATATCTAGCCCCGTTCCTTCATTTTGCTGATAAAGAAATACCTCCCTCCACCACTACCTCTCAAAAAATGAAATAGACCCAGCAAGGGACGGCAACTCGTCCAAGGTCACTCAGCAAGTCAGAGGCTAGAACTCAATCCTAAGAAGGAAAATGAAACGGCTTAAATAAGTATGCCTTTACCTTGTGAATTCATGAGTTGAAGAAAACAAAGTGGGGAAGGAAACTCCCAGGGTTCTATCCTTAATTCTGGCTCTTCTTTTCTCTTCATTACTTTCTGTGCTTCTTCCATGAAGATCACATGGAAAACTATTTTTAGGTTAAAAAGAATAATGATTTGCAGAGGGTGAATAATACCTAGAGACTAGAGGCTCAGCCCCAGGGTTACAGGTGAGGAGAGACAACTCAGGGACGCCCAAAGCAGCAGGCCAGAAGAGCAGGAGAAAGGGGATTAAAAGCCAGGAAGCCAGACTGAATAGCAGTCAGCCCCAGGGATACAGGTG
>NW_006921877.1:1483398-1489164 GCF_000298275.1 Orycteropus afer afer
CAGAAGAACTAGATGGTGCCTGGCTACCACTGTCAACCACTCAAAGGAGGATCTATGTAGAAGATCCTGGATAGAGAGTGAGAACAATGTGGAGCAAAACTCAAAATCATTTGGGGAAAAAAAGAGGGGGGGGGGACCAGTTTTGCTGGTCTGATAGAGCCTGATGAAACTTCTGAGTCTATTGCCCCTGGCTGCCCCTCAGGTCTGGAATTGAACCCACACCTGTGGCTTCCAGCCAAACAAAAGACAGGCATATGAGTTGAACATTCACCTGAGGTAGACACGCTCCTTGGAGAGAGCAATGGTGGGAGAAAGAAGGGCTATGTATGCACAGAGAGACAGTTCAGGGGGCAGGAGTGCATAGAGGGATGGACACAGGGAAGAGGTAACTACTGGGAGGAAGTGGGAGGGGAGCTGTTGCATTGGGGTAAATTGTAGTCAATGTCATGAGACAAAGTGTTTCTAACTGCTGTATGGAAAATAAATTTGTTCTGTAAATTTTCACCCAAATCACAATTTAAAAAAAAAAAATGTCATTTTTCCCAAAATCCTCACATCAGATTTCTCTCATGTCTCCTGGGCTAAAATTGTATCATGTGTTCATCACTAAACCAATCATTGACAAAGAAATTGAAATTACTATGATTGGCTTAAACTATTCAAGACTTATACCTGGAGCTAAGAGAAGCTCCTTCTTTGTGTCTATGCCAAAAAACCTAACTCACAGCCGCCAAGTTGGTTCCGACTCATAGTGACCCCTCCTTGGATTCCGAGGTGGATCTTTTCCTTCTGAGGAGTGGCTGGTGAGTTTGAACCATCAGCCTTCTGGTTAGCAGTCAAATGCCTTAGGCACAACATCACCAGAGCTCATACTAGAACAAAATTGGGTCTCTGCCAAAAGATAGAAGGATGGGAGGGAGGGAGAACAGGGAAGGATGGGTTTGGGTAAGCAGTTATTTGATATCTGATGCATTTATGTTCTTAGTAACTTGGTTTCTAGAGATGATGGTACTGCAATAATACCATGGACGAAGGGACAAATATTACATGACATAATAGGCAAATTCATAGAGACAGGAAGTAGATTAAAGGTTTCCAGGGACTGAGGGGGTGAGGTTTGAGGAATTATTGCTTAATGAGTATGCAATAACTGTTCAAGGTGATGGAAAACTTTTGAAAATATATAGTGATGATGGTTTCACAACATTGTGGATATATTAATGCCACTGAATGGTACATTTAAAAATGGTTAAATAGCCACTTTTATGTTATATTTACTTTACCACAATAAAAAATGTTAATGATAATAATAAAAAGTGTGAACTTATTTAAGAGACAAAGCAAAGGAATTATGATAAACTTGAAAAAATACGTAATTCATGGTTCCCTATAATAACCATAATGTTGAAATTTCGCCAGTTTTTATTTGTTAGCAATGACCATTTTCCAACCTCAGCTATCACTTCCTTCCTCAGAAACACGGTTGTTTTGACTGAAGTGCAGGTCAAGAAAATCCACCCCCAAAAACATGCCCTCCAAGTGAGTCTTGTGCACAGAGTGGAATCAACCACGCTATTCATTTGCCTTTTCACTTGAAGGTTATCTGCACTTTTCTTCTGTCTTCTAGTCCTCTTCAGTATCACTGATTGTCCCTGAATTTGTGGCAAGAGCCTTTGGGACAAGAAGGCAGAGAGGAAGACCCGAAGCCAAAGAGAAGCACAAGCACCGAGCATAAGCAGGTGTTGGCAGCTCTCACTAGGTCTATTTACTGACAACCCATATGTACTAATATTTACACATACTTCAGATGTTTGCAAATGAGGCAAAGCTGTGAGAAGCCATGCAGACAAGTGGCAGCCCTGTATCCAACCCCAGCATGCATTCATGGACAGCCAGGTTATTCCATCTGAAAACTACCAAAGCTTTACCCCATGCCCAGTGCCCAGCGCTGAGTAAGAGGCCTATCCAATTCTATTAACAGAAATTGAAAATGAGAAGCCATCCATTCATATTAAACTGCTCACTCCAGACAGTCTTTTCCAAAAGATATCATAGACATATCATAACATGGAGCAACCCCCTCCCCCCCGCCGCTTGAACTCATGTCCCAGAGCTTAATCACACTATCAGAACATTTCTCCTTGCATGTAATCTTCTTCTGTAATTAAAATAGATTCTAGCCAAATGTACTCCATCAAGTTTTACGTATATGTACACTCTAAACTCTGGTGGTGTAGTACCTAAGGCATTTGACTGCTAACCTGGAGGTTGGTGGTTCAAACCCACCAGCCACTCCGAGGAAGGAAGACTGGGCAATTTACTTCCATAAAGTATATTGCCCTTGGAAACCCAAAGGGGGTCACTATGAGTTGGAATCGACTCAATGGCAGTGAGTTTGGGTTTTTTTTTTTTTTGAAGGTACAAATATTGAATGCTAGCATTCAATTTTCTGCAGTTAGCCTCTGATACCAGGTAAGTGGTCTCTGAGTAGCACGAATGGTTTGTACTTAGCTACTAACTGAAAGATTAGAGGTTTGAATCCACCAGAAGAAAGCCCTGGAGACCCACTTCCATAAGATGGTTGTTGTTAGTTGCTGTCAAGGTGATCCCGACTCATGGCAATCCCATGTGTACAGAGCAGAACAGCTCTACAGAGGGTTTTTGTTTGTTTTTCACATTTTATAGTGTTTTAGATGAAAGTTTACACAGCAACTTAGATTCTCATTGAACAATTCATACACAAATTGTTCTGTGACATTGGTTACAGCCCCGCAACATGTCAGCACTCTCACCGTTTCCACCCTGCCTGCCCTGTTTCCACCCCTCCAGTTTCCCTGTCCCTCTTTGCCTTCTCATCTTTGCTTTCGGTAGATGTTGATTGTTCGGTCTCATATAGTTGACAGTTAAAGATCACATTCCTTGTAGGTGTGATTGTTTATTTTATAAGCAATCTATTACTTGGCTGAAGGGTGACCTCCGGGAACAGCTTCAGTTCTAGGTTAAAGGGGTATCTTAGGGCAATGGTCTCAGAGGTTCCTGTAGTCTCTAGCAATCCAGTAAGTCTGTTTTCATATTTTTTCACATGAATTTGAATTTTTTTCTATATTTTCCTCCCATCCCAACCAGGACCTTCTATTGTATCCCTGGTCAGAACAGTTGGTAGTGTAGCCAGGTACCATCTAGTTCTTCTGGTATCAGACTAGAAGAGGCTGTGGTTCACACGGGCCACTAGTCTTGTGGTCTAAGTTATTCCTTGAGTCTTCGGTATCCTTCACTCTCCTTCACTCCAGATGGCAAAAGACCAACAGTTGTATCTTAGATGGCTCGTCACTCCATAGGGTTTCCAAGGCTATGATCTTTTGGAAACAGATTGCCAGGCCTATCTTCTGAGGTGCTTCTGGGTGTATTTGAACTGACAACCTTTTGGCTAGTAATTGAGTGCTTAACCACTTCCACCATCCAGGGACTCCTTCCATAAGATTACAGCCATTGAAAACCCTATGGAGCACAGTTCTACTCTGAAACATATGAGGTTACCATGAGTGTGAATGAATTCAAGGCAACAGGTTTGTTTTTGTTTGTTTGTTTTACCAAGTAAGTGCCTAGTGCCTCCTCCAGGAATGATTCTCTTTTGTTCCAGGACCCCAACCAGCCCCTCAGAAAACACTTCACTGGTTACAATAAAGAGAATCCACTTTAGTTCAGTTGATATGGACTGAGTGGCCACAATGTGCCAGGCACTGGGCCGGGACTGGAGACGTGGAGATGAAGAATCAGCCCTTGCCCTTTAGGAATTATCAGGTCCGGTGGGAGAGACAGAAATGAAAACAAACAATCACCAGAGTTTTGTACGAGCTGCTATGGGAGCACTGAAGAGGGATGATGAGCTCCATCTGGGTATTCTCTGGGGAATCAGGGAAGACTTCACTGAACAGTGTCATCTGAGCTGGGTTTTGAAGCATGAGTAAAAGCTTGCCAGAAGGACAAGGCAGAGAAAAAGACTCCAGGCAGAAAGAAGCACATATGGAAAAGCAGAGAGGTGAGGAGGGACATAATGTGTTTAGGATGCAACTGGCAAGGTGTCAAACAAAAAACAAACTCACTGCCATTGAGTCAGATCAACCCCTCCTTGGGTTTCCGAGGCAGTATCACTACAGAAGTAGATTGCCCAATCTTCCTTCCAAGGAGTGGCTGGTGGGTTTGAACTGCCAGCCTTCTGGTTAGCAGTCAAGTGCCTTAGGCACTATGCCACCAGAGCTCCTGGCAAGGTGGCAGAGGTCCAGAAATGAGGTTGAGTGAGTGAAGCAGTTGGCAGCTTAATCCCAACCACCACCCTCCATGGCCCTGAGGGAAATGGGGTAAAACAAATCTAAGCTCTAGGTCCTTGCTGGTGAGTAAACAATGTTATCTTTCTATGTAAAGATCATTTCAGATCTTTGTTCTGTGGGTGTTGTTGTTGTTGTTGGGTGCTATCCAGTCAGTTCTGACTCCCAGCGACCCTGTGCACAACAGAACAAAACACAGCCTGGTCCTGTGCCATCCGCACAATCCCTGCTATGTTTGAGCCCATTGTTGCAGCCACTGTGTCACTCCATCTCATTGAAGATCTCCCTCTTTTTCACTAACCCTCTAGTTTACCAAGCATGATGTCCTTCTCCAGCAATCCATCCCTCCTGATAACATATCCAAAGCAAGTGAGACTCTGGCCATCTTTGTTTCTAAGGAAAATTTTGGCTGTATCTCCTGCGAGACAGATTTGTTCGTTCTTCTGACAGTCCACGATATATTCAATAGTCTTTGCCAACACCGCAACTTGAATGCATCAATCCTTCTTTGGCCGTCCTTTTTCACTGTCCAGCTTTCTCCAGGGTATTCTGAAAGATTATAATCTACTGATAGAAACTATCAGTCCTCTGGAAACTTTAGGCAGTTGTGACAATTTGAAATGGGACTGTTGCTGATTGGAACTCTGGAGAGCCTGATGTTTAGTAGAGAAGGGCACCCAGGGCTCAGAGAGGTGAAGGGATCACCCAACCTCATTTTTATAGAATGAGCCACACTAGCACTCAGCCATACTTTCCACCCTTGTTGGATTCCTCTCCTTCCTTTTATCCCCCTAAGGTGGCCAGGCTGGTGCCTCCATTCATTGGACACTTGATCATTCTGGTTATTTCATTCTCGGAGGGGTGGTGGGATTGGCATTGGGTAGGAGTGGGAGGTGGTGGAATATGGCATGGTTCTTTCCAGAATGAGGCCTTACTAAGCGTGAGCAAAATTAACTGAAACTTCTTAAGGAACTCTAGGACAATCTGTTCTAATACACAAGCTTTATAAATGACTTTTTAAAATCATCTTTCAACCTGTAAAATACTCCCAAACTCTTCCTAGAACTCTTCTGATGATGATCTGAGCTGTAGGCAATTTAAACTAGGACAAGGATATGTTTTTAATTTTTTATAAAATATTTACTTTTCTTAGAATCCAATTTCTTCTTAGGCCTGGTTTTTAGTGTTCCTGGTGCTAGACCTAATTTGCAAAACTGCTGCCTCCCTTTGCCGCAACCTGGCTTGCTGCCCTTTGCTAAAGAACTGAGTTTGGGATTTACATCACAGAAACTCCAGGGAATCAGGCACTGAACCGAGAGGTCTGAGCAGAAGAAACTGCCTGCTAGGGGTAGCATAGTGGCTAAAGCACTTGACTGCTAACCAGAAGGCTGGCAGTTCAAACCCACCAGCCACTCCTGGGAAGGAAGGTTGGGCAATCCTA
>NW_006921877.1:1489474-1493284 GCF_000298275.1 Orycteropus afer afer
TTTTTTTTTTTTTTTTTTTACAGAGCAAGAACCTGAGAATTAGAGATGAGGTCATTTAGTGAAGGACAAACCCTAGTTTTTAAAAGTAGCCAGAAATGAAACCCCACCACCCTCATCAGAACAGGGAAGGGAGAGGAAAGTTGCTATTTGAAATTTAGAAAGCTAGGGTGACGCTAACAAGCAGTAGAGGGATGGTGGTAGTTCTCACTTTCCACGGTGAAGACTGGGGTTCAATCCTGGGCCAATTCACCTCTGGCACAACCACCACGCATCTGTCAGTGGAGGCTCGCGTTTTGCTATGACGCTCAACAGGTTTCAGCAGAGCTTCTGGACTAAGATGGACTGGGAAGAAAGATCTGGCAATCTTCTGAAAATCAGCAAATAAAGACCCCATGGATCACAATGGTCAAATCCACAACCGATCACAGACATGGTGCAGGATCTGACACATTTCATGCAGTTGTGCATGGGCTCACTAAGAGTCAGGGCCAACTCAATGGCAGCTAACACTACAACAACGAGTAGTGAACTCAGATGAGCTATGAGAGCTGAGAATTGGGGAAGCTCTGGCCAAACACTGTTTCTCTCCGTCATTCAGGTTCCCTCATCCCTGTTCTCCATCTCACATCTTTATCTTCTACCTCCCAAGAAAAACTGCTTTATAAGTGCACACAGGCATTGGCTAGGGATCATCTTTCTACCTTTTTGTTTTGCTTTGTTTTGTTTAAACTTTATTTATTTTGTTGTTGAGAAATATACACAGCAAAATATACACCAATTCAATAGTTTCTACATGTACAATTCAGTGACCCTGATTACATTCTTTGAGTTGTGCAACAATTTTCCTTTTCTTAGTTGTTCCTCCTCCAATAACATAAACTCACTGACCCCTAAGGTTCCTCCCTAATCTTTCAAGTTGCTGTTGTCAATGTGATCCCATATAGATAGGTCTTAAAAGAGCATAATGCTCCAGGCAGACCTTTTTCACTAGTTAAGCTAAACTATTGGTTTTAAGAAGACTTCAGGGGATATTTTTGGCTTAAGGTTTAAAGATTATCTCAGGACAATAGTTTCATGGACTCATCCACCCTCCATGGCTCCAGAAAGTCTAGAACCTATGACAATTTGAAATAATGTTCTGCATTTTCCCCCTTTTAATTAGGATTTTTCTATGGAATCTTTGAAGGAGCTCTGGTGGCATAGTGCCGAAGGCATTTGACTGCTAACCAGAAGGTTGGTGTTCAAACCCACCAGCCACTCTGCAGAAGGAAGACTAGGCAATCTACTTCCATGAAGATTTACTGCCTTGGAGACCCAGACAGGGTCACCATAAGTCGGAATCAACTCAATGGCAGTGAGTTTGGTTTTTTATTTTATGGAATCTTTGATCAAAATGTTCAGTACTAGCTGGACACCATTCAGTTCTTCTGGTCTCATGGCAAAGGAGGCAATTTTTCATGGAGGCAATTTTTCTACCTTTTTGAACATTGTCCTTATCTGAAGGACACAGCACTCAGTTTAAGCAACCTAGATTCTTGCCCAAGCTTCAGCCTTGAGTAAGTCACTCCCCTCATCTCCACTTTGAGCTCAGTTTTCTCGTCTTAAAAATGAAGACATGTTATTGGATGGTTTTCTTTTCTTTCTTTCTTTTTTTTTTTTTTTTTAGTGGAGATAGTTTATGATTAAGGAGTCCCTGTTGTTGTGTTGTTATGTGCTATCAAGTTGGACCCAACTCATAGTGATCCCTCCTCAGGTTTCTGAGGTGGTATCACTACGGAAGTAGATTGCCCAACCTTCCTTCTGAGGAGTGGCTGGTGGGTTTGAACCACCAGCCTTCTGGTTAGCAGTCAAGTGCCTTAGGCACTACACTACCAGAGCTCCTAAAGAGTCCTTAGTTGGCACAAAAGGAGCTCTGCTTGTACAGTGGCTAAGGCATCCATCTGCTAACCAAAATGTTGGCGGTTCAACCCCGCCAGCCACTCTGTGGAAGGAAGACTGGGCAGTCTGCTTCCATAAAGATTTACAGCCTTGGAAACCCTGCGGGGTTACTATGAGTCAGAATCAACTCGATGACAGTGGATTTGGTTTGACTGGGAGGCACAAATGGTTAAGTGTTCAACTACTAGAAAAAAGCTTGGAAGGGGCACCTTGGAAGATGGACCCAAGGATGTGCTTCTGAAAGGTCACAGCCTTGAAAGCCCAGTGGAGCATGACACACATGGTCACCATGAGTCAGAACTGACTTGATGGAAACTAAAAACTGTTTATGATTGTCTGTCTGCCTCTTGGTATGTAAGTATCCGGTGGCACTACTAAACTGTGAGCAACTTGAAGGCAGAGTCCATGTCATCTCCTTTTCACATCTCAAAGCCTAAACTTGCACCTTTGACATATTAGATGCTCAGAAACAGTCGCAATAATTAACATATTTAGTGCCTGCTATATGCCAGACATGCTACATAATATTCCTTATATATGGTTCATATCTTCTCTACTCAGATGAGGTTATAAGCACAGTATTAAACACAAGCATTGAATTGTCTGGGATGAATCTTGGGCCTACGCTTCCTACCTATGCATCCTTGGGCAGGTGACTTACTCTTTCTGTGTCTCCATTAGCACTCAGTAAATGTTAGGTATTACTATTACTAGGTAGGCATTGTTACCCAGATTTTACAGATGAGGAAATTAAAGGTTAGAGAGGTTGAATAACTTTTCCAAGGTAGCACGGCCAGTAAATGACAGATAAGATTACCAGCAAGATCCAAAGCCCATGCTGACTCCTTATGCTACAAGAGTCTCCTGCTGTTGAGTGGCCAACCAAACACAAGAATAAATGAATGAATGAGATTCTTTATTGCCAATGACAGTGCTAATAGTTGGTATTTGACTTTTCTACGGGGAGGGTATTGGTACTCAGGGTCTGCTTCTTCCTCACTTCCTGGGACCAGCTAATAAAGAAAATGAAACCAATTAAAAAGAAACAGAGGGAAGTACCTTCCTCAGCACAAAGGAAAATATAAGTTTCGTCTAACTCACAAAAAAAAAATCAAACTCACTGCTGTTGAGTCATTTCCGACTCCAAGGCAGTATCTCTACAGAAGTAGATTACTCAACCTTCCTTTTGAGGAGTGGCTGGTGGGTTTGAACCCCCAGCCTTCTGGTTGGCAGTCAGAAGCCTTAAGCACTATGCCACTAGACCTCCTTATGGAGTGTGTGGGTAGTACAAATGTTTAAGCTGTTTGGCTGCTAACCAAAAGATTGGCAGTTTGAATGTACCCAAAGACACCTCAAAAGAAAGGCCTGACAATCCATTTCTGAACAGTCATTGAAAACCCCATAGAGCACAGATCTGTTCTGACACCCATGAGGTCACTGTGAATTGGAATCGACTCCATGACCACAACAACAAAATGGGGCAGCTCTGTGGACATTAGAGAGCTCTCCTCTTTAAAACTTTAAAAGCTTGCAATTTTGTTGGAGAAACAAACATGCAAAGCCTGGATTATAATGCAAAATAATACATTTTTTATATCCCTAAACAGGTTGGTTCCAATTTTTCATGTTAAATGAATTCAGAAGGGGAACACACAGCACAGCCTTGGGAACTCTGGGCTGGCTTCATGGACAAAGAACTCAGGCCGCATCTTGAAGAAAGAGTAACTTTTTTTTTTTTTTTTTAATTTATTTATTCTTTTGCTGTTTCACATTCTTTTGTGTGTGTGTGTGTGTGTGATTTGGGTGAAGATTTACAGAGCAAATTCACTTTCCATACAGCAGTTTACATATATTTTGTCTCATGACATTGAC
>NW_006921877.1:1497312-1498555 GCF_000298275.1 Orycteropus afer afer
CTGCTATTTGGGGTTTAGTCCACTTCTATATCCTTCCCTTCAAGGCTCAGGGGTCCAGGATTATCTTCTATGTCTGTATTAATTGGTTTCCCTTTTCTTTGTTGAAGAGGGTCTGTGCAGTCTTTCTGCCTAGTCTGCCATCTTGCCGGAACTCCACGAAAGAGTAACTTTTGATGTGATCTTTGATTCTTTTCTCTCCATCTCTTTCTGTGCATTCCCCAAAGCTGACCTTTCCCAAATGACTCACACCAGTGCCTTACTTTCCAGTGGAGGCCATGATCCCAGTTCAGTTCCTTGTCACTTCATGACTCCAAGTGCTCTAACAGACTTACTTGTCTATCTCCTTGCCTTTAGGCTTTACCTTTTCCATCCGTATTACCCACCTTTCTAAGGAGTTCTGGTAGAGTAGTGCCTAAGGCACTTAACTGCTAACCAGAAGGCTGGTGGTTCAAACCCACCAGCCACTCCTCAGAAGAAAGGTTGGGCAATCTACTTCTGTAGTGATACTGCCTCGGAAACCCAAGGAGGGGTCGCTATGAGTTGGGTCCAACTTGATGGCACATAACAACAACACAACACTCACCTTTCTTAGTTTCCTAGTGCTACTGTAACAGAAATACAAGTGAGTGGCTTTAAAAAATGGAAATTTATTTTCTCACAGTGAGGAACTAGAGTCCAAACTCAGGGAAATACTAGCTCTAGGGGAAGGCTTTCTCTCTGTCAGCTCTGGGGAAAGATCCTTGTCTCTTTCAGCTACTGTCCCTCAGTTCCTTGGTGATCTCCACTTGGCGTCTGTCTTTCCCCATCTGTCCTTGCTTCTGTGCCTAATCTGCTCATTGTGTGTGTGTGTGTGTTTGTGTGTGTGACTTGGGTGAAAGTTTACAGAGCAAATTCACTTTCCATACAGCAGTTCACACACACATTGTCTGATGACATTGACTACAATTTATTCCAATGCAACAAGTTCCCTCCCACTTCCTCCCCATAGTTACCTCTTCATTGTGTCCATCCCTCCATGTATTCCTGCGCCCTGAATTATCTTTCTGTGCATAAACAGCCCCTTTTTCTCCCATGATTGTTCTCACCAAGGAGTGTATCTACCTCAGGTACATGTTCAACTCATACGCCTGTCTTTTGTTTGGCTGGAAGCCAAAGGTGTGGTTTCAATTCCAGACCTGAAGTGCAGCTAGGGGCCATAGTCTCAGTGGTTCCACCAGGCTTTATTGGATCAACAAACCTGGTC
>NW_006921877.1:1501956-1511297 GCF_000298275.1 Orycteropus afer afer
TTGCCGGAACCTTTTTCAAATGATTTTGAATTTTGTTTCACATTGTTCTCCCTCTCTATCCAGGATCTCCTACATAGATCCCCCTCCAAGTGGTTGACATTGGTAGCTGGGCACCATCTAGTTCTTCTGGTCTCATAGTCATATAGGCTGAGGATCGTATGGTGTACCAGTCACGAGGACTAATTGTCTCCATGAATCTTTGGTTTTCTTCATTCTTCTTTGCTCTGGATGAGGAGAGACCCATCGTTGCATCTAGATGACTGCTTGTAAGCTTTTAAGATCCCAGTCGCTACTTGCCAATGGAACAATGTTTTGTGTAGTGTGTTATGCCAGTTGAGCTTGATGTCCTCTTAATGTGCTTATTTTATATCTGAAAAGTGAGATACTGATAGGACCTCATTAACATAACAAAGAAAATCCTGTTTCTACCTGGGATTACACCCATTGGTACAGGGTTAGGATTCCAACACATATTTCGGGGAGGACACTATCCAATCCATAACATCACCTCTTTTTGGATTAGCCTTTTCATTTCATCTTGTCATTTTCCTGTGATTCAATCATTCCAGCTTCCCTTCAATGCTTATTTATTGAGTGTCTCCTGTATGTTAGACATTATTCTACAGGAGCTTTGGTGGCATAATGCCTAAGGTATTTGACTGCTAACCAGAAGGCTGGCAGTTCAAAGCTACCAGCCACTCCTCAGAAGGAAGATTGGGCAATTTACTTCCATACTGATACTGCTTCGGAAACCTATGGAGGGTCACAATCAGTCAGATTCTATTCTAGTCACTAGGAATTCAGGATTGAATAAGACAGGGAAAGAAGATCCCTGCCCTCCTGGAACTTACATAAAAAAACATACATAAAAAAACAGTTACCACTGACTGGATATTGACTCCTAGTGACCCCACATGCTCTACCAAAAACCAAACCAAACCCACTGCCATCAAGTCAATTCTGACTCATAGCAAACCCCACCGGGTTTCCGAGGCTATAAATATTTACGGAAGTAGATTGCCCTGACTTCCTTCTGTGCCATGTGCTCTATAGGGTTTTCAATGACTGATTTTTTTGGAAGTGCAGGTAGGCCTCAACTGAATGACATATTCAAGTTACAGTGAACTGTACTTTTGACTGTCTAGGGTTTTTTGTTTGTTGGTAAATCTTATCATTAGTAATAGGTACTACATATAATGTTGCAGTGTGTAATTTGCTGATTTATCATTATCAGATGTTCACTCACAGATGATCAGTGTTATGATTTACTGTTCAAAACACTGCTATATAACAGGCTATGACCAAACAAACAAACAAACAAAAAACTCCACTCTTAGTGACCCCTCCTTTAGTTTCCGAGGTGGTATATCTATGGAAATGGATTGCCCAATCTTCCTTCCAAGGTGGATTTGGTTGGCAGCTGAATTCATTAACTATTTGCATCACCCAAGGACTCTGGAACTTACATTAACTCGCTGTTGTCGAGTAGGATCCAACTCATAGTGACCCCTCCTTGGGTTTCCCAGGCAGTATTACCATGGAAGTAGATTGCCCAGTCTTCCTTCCGAGGAGAGGTTGGTGGGTGGGGGGAAGAAAAAGATACATGCATACATACATTCCTCCAATGGAGACCCATTGCTTTAAGGGTTAGAGACCAGACTCTCTTGGGCAAGGCCCATGCTATTTGTCTCTTCCTTCCCCGGCCCTTCCACTACTTTCCAGCAGGACTCCTGAACTGGGCTCCTAATCCCTACCCCCAGTACACATGCCATATTTATTTCCACCTCAAACTTTCTTCATACCCTTTCTCTTTGGATCTATCTCCCTCTCCTTCTCAGAACTCCTCTGTATAGCACTGCTTGCTCTCTCTCACATTGTTGTTGTGTTGTTGTTATGTGCCGTTGAGTCGGACTCGACTCATAGCAACCCCTCCTTGGGCTTCCGAGGCAGTATCACTATGGAAGTAGATTGCCCCATCTTCCTTCCAAGGAGCAATTGGTGGGTTTGAACTGCCAGTCTTCTGGTTAGCAGTCAAGTGCCTTAGGAACTATGCTACCAGAGCTCCTAAAATTAGCACCTTCTCTCACATTAACATATCATATATTCCATTATTATGAACCTATTCTACAGGTCAAGGAGCTCTGGTGGCCTAGTACCTAAGGCATCTGACTGCTAATCAGAGGATTGGCAGTTCAAACCCACCAGCCACTCCATGGAAGGAAGACTGGGCAATCTACTTCCATAAATATTTACTGCCTCAGAAACCCAAAGGGGATCGCTATGAGTCAGAATTGACTCGATGGCATTGAGTTTGTTTTTTGTTTTTGTATTCTACAGATTTTTGTTCTTTCCTTCACTCAAGTGACAAGATTGTATGCTTCTGGAAGGATACAACCCTGTTCTGTATTTTCCCATTCTGATCCCCTGTAGCATCTGGCACCAAACCAAAATCCACTGCCATCATGTCATTCTGACTCACAGTGACCCTTTACTTTTTTAAAAAAAATTTTTATTGTGATTTGGGTGCAAGTTTACAGAGCAAATTCATTTTCCATATAGCAGTTCATACCATAGTGACCCTTTAGGACAGAGTAGAACTGCCCACATGGTTTCCAAGGCTATAAATCATTATGGAAACTGACCGCCTCCTCTTTCTCCCACAGAGCAGCAGCTGGTTCAAACCACCAACCTTTTGGTTAGCAGCCGAATGCCTTAACCACTACGACAACAGAGCCCCTTGCATCTGGCACAATATTGTGCAAACAATAGGGTCGTCTTCTTTTTTTTCCATGGAACAATAACATCTGTAAAGCTCTTTACAATGTGTTTTCATCTACATTATCTTACATGAGCTGCTCAATCCCCTTGTATTGGTTATCAATAAATAATTAATGGATTAACCAGTCAAAAGGGGAAGGCATTCCAGGTGAAAGAAATAACCGGGACAAATGAACAAAAGCAGGGCAAATGGATGTGAATGATCCAGCATGTGCAGAAGGCAATGGGAATACAGCCTTGTTGGAAAGAGGGAAGCAAGCATTATAGAAAATGAAAGACTAAAGGTAACAAAAAACAAAGTGAAAGCTCCTACCTCACTAACATGGTTGTACTTATTTCTAGCCTGTTAAGAAACATTTTTTTCTTTTGCAAAGCTGTAATAAGTGACGGTACAATTTTGTGTCCTACTTTTTTCCACTTAACATTCTTAGCACTGTCCCTGATGCAACATCGCCTTCATAACAGCCATTTGTGGTGAATGCACAATATTCCAGAAGGTGGTCGCATCCTAATTTACTTACCCGTTTTTCTACTGTTGGACACATGTTGGTTTCCATCTTACACCATTACAAGAAGCACTACAACAAAGCTCCTGTGCAGAAAGAACAGAAAGAAACGGTCTTTGGTGAGATGCAAGCTGCTCTGCATAGGGGCGCTTGTAGCATCTCTGGATTTTTCTGTTACCTGAGCCAATATGACTGATCCTTTACAGCTTAAGCCAACTAAAGTCACATTTTCTCTGACTGGCAACCCATATTATCCTGCCTTATGCAGGTCTCTAAGGGCAAGATCATACTTGTCTTGCTCACTGCTGCAGTCCTATCTGCATCCTTAGCCCCTTGTCATGATGTCCTACAGACAGTAGGAGCTTAACAAATATGTGCAAAAAAAAAGAGTGGCCAATTTCCTTTTTCATGAACTATCCATCCTTATCCTGACAATTGATCTGGTGGGATCTTATTATTTGCTTATCAGTTTGTTTGAGCTTTTCAACAACAACGCTGCCTCTTCAACACATTTGCCACTAATAATTCCTCATTCTTTTTGTCTTCTTCAGTTTTGGTTTTTAATTCAGAAATATTACATTTTTATTAACTAACTATTTTCCTTCATGACTTTATTACTAAGCTTGTAAATGTGTGTCCTCTCAGGTTTAATTATATCCAATTGTAGTTTTTTTCTATAGTTGTTATACTATTTAATTTCCTTAATTTATCTAGAAGTTATTGAAAATTCTAAATAAATAGAAAGCTTGAGTTGTTGAAGGCAAGTTCCTGGGTGGTACAAATAGTTAAGCGCTTCACTACTAGCCGACAGGTTGGCCATTCAAACCCAACCAGAGGCACTTTGGAAGACAGGCCTGGCAATCTGCTTCCAGAAGGTCACAGCCCTGAAATCTCTGTGGAGCAGTCCTGCCCTAACACACGAGTCAGCAACAACTACCAACCACTTAAGGTGAGAGATTTTTTTTTCTTTCAAATTTGCAACCAACTATTCAAATGGCTTTTATCTCATTGAGTTGCGATGCTTCATTTATCATTTTAAAATGCTTATATAAAATTGGGGGAGCTCTGGTAGCGTAGTGCCTAAGGCATTTGACTGCTAACCAGAAGGCTGGCAGTTCAAATCTACCAGCCACTCCTCGGAAGGAAGACTGAGGGATCTACTTCCGTAGAGATATCACCTTGGAAACCCAAAGAGAGGTCACTATGAGTCGGAAACGACTTGTCGGCAGTGAGTTTGGTTTGGTTTGTTTTAGTCTCTTAAATACATGGGGTTGCTATGAGTTGGAGCTGACTCAGCGGCACCTAACAACAACAACAATAGTCTCTTTGAAAGGAGCTCTGGCGGTGCAGTGCCTAAGGTACTTGACTGCTAAACAGAAAGTTGGCTTTTCAAACTCACCACCCACTCTGTGGAAGGGAGATGCGGCAATCTACTTCTGTAAAGATTTTCCACCTTGGAAACCCAACGGGGGTCACTATGAGTTGGAATCGACCTGATGGTAATAAAGCTTTTTTTAAGTCTCTTAGAAAAGGACCCCTAGGTTGCACAATGGTTAAGTGCTCTGCTGCTAATGAAAGGCTGGAGATTTGGACCCAGGGGAGAAAGCAGTTTCATGGGAGAAAGTTGTAGCGAACGTTTCCATAAACATTACAGCCTAGAAAACCCTCTGGGACAGTTCTACCCTGTTACATGGGGCACCTATGAGTGGAAATCGACTCGACAGCACCCAACAACAGTGTGTTAAATTGACGTATGTTGTTGTCAGTTGCTGTGGATTCTGACTCATGGACACCCCATGTGTGCACTCAGAATCAACTTGACGGCAACTGACAACAACATACGCTAACTTAACAGACTGTTGTTTTGGATGCTGTGGTAGTTCAGTTTGTGTGTCAGCTTGGCTGGGCCTGGTTGAGTGGCTGGGCAGCTGGATGTAGTATTCCCCATGATGAGACTGGCAATGAACTCCATGGTGGAACCTACTGTGAGTGGCTGAGTAGCTGCCTTAGGGATGTGGTCTGCTTCCTATGTATAAGGAGAAGCCTTGGGGAATGGTCTCTAGCTTATGGCATGCTTGAACTGGCATGTAGCCATGTCATCATTGTTCAGTGGCCTGCCATGCCCTGCCAACTTTGGGACTTTCAATGGACTTGAATTAATTGCCTACCATGTGGTTTGGTAACATCGAGACTGTGCCTTTTTACTTGTCAATCTAGGGTTTGTCAGCCTCAGCAGCCAGCAGCTGTCTGAGTGAAGAAAAGCCTCTGGCTTCAGTAGGCCAGAAGCAGGAAGCAGAGCTGAAGGCCAAGGTTGAGGGGCTTTCACCCAGCCCCTAGAGCCTGGCACTGGGAACTCAGACTTCTAGCCTCCAAAAATAAACTCCTGTTTGTTAAAGCCATCCCATTTGTGTTCTATTCCTGTCAGAGTGACAGTAGGTAACCAGAACAGGTGCTGTCAAGTCGATTTCCATTCATAGCTGCCCTGTGTAACAGAGAAGAACTGCTCGATAGGGTTTTCAAGGCTGTGACATGACCTTTTGGAAACAGATTGCCATTCCAGTCTTCCAAGTCACCTCCAGTGGGATCGAACTGCAAACCTTTCAGCTAATAGTCGAGTGCTTAACCATATAATGTCTTACTATCTGGCAAGGCTAATACTCTCCCAATTAAGTTTTCTACAAAATTTTCTGTGCCATTCTCCCCTGTTTATTCTTTCAGGTGAATTTTTAAAATAATTATATTCAATCCTAAAAAGACTCTATTGGGATTTTCACTGTAATTACATTAAGCCTAAAAATACAGGAAGGAAAAATTGACATTTTTACAAGTCTAACTTTGCCCTTCAGGCAAATGTCTCTTCATTTTTTCTTAACTTTTCTCATATTTCTCAACAAAATCTGGTCATTTTATTCTCAAAGATTATTGACATTTCAAGTAAGCCTATTCCTATACATTTTATATTTGTTTTTGTGAATGTTATTTGCTAATTGGAATACTGCTGGTGTACATAGAGAAACTCCTACAAGGCAGCATTCTCTACTATTAATTGCCAATGCACTCTTTTATTTCATTACTGTCTCCCTGAAACTTCCTGTCACAGGTAGTTCTGCCCTCTGGCGTGACAAGGAGCAAAACTGTTCCCAATCCTATGGGTCAGACTTTCATCTTTTTGTATATATATATATACATGTAGGTGTATATTTTTTGGTATATATATATATATATATATATATATCTGGCAATGTACACAAACATTCACCTAATTCACCTATTCACAATTTCCTCAT
The DNA here is from genome assembly GCF_000298275.1 of Orycteropus afer afer. NCBI lineage: Eukaryota > Metazoa > Chordata > Mammalia > Tubulidentata > Orycteropodidae > Orycteropus > Orycteropus afer. The sequence goes on from NW_006921877.1 coordinate 1,508,528, forward strand.
GAACAGTTCAATAACGTTGGTTACATACTTCACATTGGGCCACCATTCTCACTGTGTCTACTCAGCTTGTTTCATCACTATTAATTTAGGTGCTTCACCTCTTAAAAGTTCTCATATGAGCTTTAGATGAACTGTTGTCAGTTTAAACTCACTGTGGTAGTTAAGGTTATGTGTCAACTTGGCTGGGCCTGGTTTTGAATGGCTGGGCAGTGGGATGTAGTTATTTCCCAGGATGAGACTGGTAATCAATTTCATGGTGAAATCTACTGTGAGTAGCTTAGTAGCTGCCTTTAGGTATGTGGTCTGCTTCCAGTATATAGGGAAGACTGTTCTGGTTACCTAGTGCCGCTCTGACCAGAATATACCACAAATGGAATGGCCTTAACAAACAAGAGTTTATTCTCTTACAGTCTGGAGGCTTTAATTCCAAGTTCAAAGTGCCAGACTCTAGGGTGAAAGTCCCTCAACCTTGGGGTCCAGCTCTACCTCCTGCTCCTGGCCCACTGAAGCTAGAGGCTTTTCTTTACTCAGACAGCTGCTGGCTGCTGCTGACTGCTGAGGCTGAGGTCAAGGTTGGCAAGTAAAAAGGCACAGTCCCAATGTTACCAAACCACATGGCAGGCCATTAACTTAAGTCCATTGTAAGTCCCAAGGTCGGCAGAGCACGGCAGGCTGCTGAACAACAACACGGCTATATGCAGAGTCCAAGTGTGCCATAAGCTAGAGACCATTCCCAGAGCTGTTTCTTATATACAGGAAGCAGACCACATACCCAAAGGCAGTTACTCAGCTGCTTGTGGTAGATCCCACCATGGAGCTGATTGCCAGTCTCCTCATGGGGAATAACTACCACCAGCTGCCCAGCCACTCAACCAGGTCCAGCCAAGTTGACACACAAACATAACCATCACAGAGACACTTTGAGAAATGTCTCTAGCTTCTTGGCCCATCTGGATCCTGCATTTGACCCAGTCATCAGTGAGTGGTTTGCCATGCTGTCTGCCCATCTTGGGACTGTTTCTAGACTTGAACTCGTGACCTGCCCTGTTGCTTGACAATCTTTAGATGGTACCATTTTACTCGTCAACCTTGGGCTTGTCAGGCTCAGCAGCCAGCAGCTGCCTGAGTTAAGAGATGCCTCCAGCTCCAATGGGCTGGGAGCAAGAGGCAGAGCTGAAGCCCAAGGTTAAGGGGCCTTCACCTGGCCCCTGGTGAACTCAGACTTCTAGCCTCCAAACTGTAAGAGAATAAATTTGTTTGTTAAAGCCATCCACTTGTGGTATTTCTGTTAGAACAGCACTAAAGAACCAAAACAGAGAGAGGGGTATTGCTCTAACAAATACCTATAATGTGGAAACAGGAGTGGAGTATGTCTTTAGACCTGAGATCTCTGTGCTGATACCAGCAAAGAGACTGGCAGAGATGGTGGCAGCAGAGCCGAGAGAGCAGCATGAGACAGAGCAAGAGGCTTACCAGCCCCCGGAGGAGAAAGTTGGATGATTCTGGGCATGTGGCTCCCTGGCAGAGTGGGTTGCCACCAGGCACTAATTGGTAGAAGAGCCCAACACGAGATGGAGGCGCAGGCTTGCTGGCTCACGGAGTGAGAAAGCTGAACGGCTTTGGCCAGGAAGCTTCCTGGCGCAGTGGGTTGCTATTAGGCATTAATTGGCAGAAGCTGAGAGACCAAAGAAACAGGAAGCAGAGCTGCATCAGCCTTAAAGGGTAGGGCCATGGCCTCTGAGGGTGGAACCACCACAGCCTCCTAGGTTTCAAAGAGTCAGATCTTCACCAACTTTGTTCTGGAGTATGGGGCTGCCATTCATGAGGGTCACTGGGATGTGGCCATAGCTGTTGCCCAAAAGTGAGGGGGCAGGGCTGCCATGCCCAAGGGGCAGAGGAACAGGGCCTGCCAGGCTAAGGGGGTGAGATCACCACTCAGATGGACTAGGAGACTTGGGCTACTCAATGAAGGAGATCTGTATAGGTGCCAGGTTGACAAGGGGTGGAATTGTGGTAGTTTTATGTCAACTTGGCTGGGCCTGGTTTTGAGTGGCTTGGCAGCTAGATGTAGTTATTCCCCAAGATGAGACTGGTAATCAACTCCATGGTGGAATCTAGTGTCTTAGGGATGTGGTCTGCTTCCAGTATATAAAAAGCAGCTCTGAGAAAGGTCTCTAACTTCTTGGACCATCTGGATCCTGCATTTGCCTCAGTCATCAGTGAGTGGCCTGCCATGCTGTCTGCTGATCTTGGGACTGTTTCTGAACTTGAACAAGTGGCCTGCCTTGTTGCTTGATAAACTTTGCACTGTGCCAGTTTACTTGTTGACCTTGGGCTTGTCAGCCTCAGCAGCCAGCAGCTGCCTAAGAAATGCCTCCAGCTCCAATGGGCTGGGAGCAAGAGGCAGAGCTGGAGCCCAAGGTCAAGGGAACTTCACCTAGCTCCTAGATCCGGCATTTTGAACTCAGACTTCTAGCCTCCAAAACTGTAAGACAATAAATCCCTGTTTGTTAAAGCCACGTGTGGTATTTCTGTTAGACATGTACTAAATAACCAAAACACTCACGTAGATAATTCTTTATAAGAGCGTTACTGAAACAAGGCGGGCTTGTGCTTACTCACTGATCTGCACTGAACACTTTCCCTTGTTACCCTCCCGAGAGGGACCCGGTCTCCAGGAGCAAGGTAAGCACAGGCGTAGCACAGAGTAGCAGGCTGGGAGAGCAGGAGAAAGGGGTAAAACCCAGGAAGCCAAAGAGAAGAGCAATCA
>NW_006921877.1:1513299-1513967 GCF_000298275.1 Orycteropus afer afer
GAATATACAGAGTCACTATACCAAAAAGAATTGACCAGTGTTCATCCATTTCAGGAGATGGCATATGATCAAGAACCAATGGTATTGAAGGAAGAGGTCAAAGTTGCACTGAAGGAACTGGTGAAGAACAAGGCCCCAGGAATTGATGGAATACCCATTGAGATGTTTCAACAAACAGATCTCACACTGGAGGCAGTTACCCGTCTAGGCCAAGAAATTTGGACAGCTACCTCACCAACTGACTGGAAGAGATCCATATTTGTACTCATTCCAAAGAAAGGTGATCCCACAGAATGTGGAAATTATCGAACAATATTATTAATATCACACGCAAGTGAAATCTTGCTGAAAATAATTCAAAAACGGTTGCAGCAGTGTATTGACAGGGAACTTCCAGATTCAGAAGAGGACGTGGAATGAGAGATATCATTGCTAATGTCAGATGGATTTTGGCTCAAAGCAAAGAATACCAGAAAGATGTTTACTTGTTTTATTGACTGTGCAAAAGCATTTGATTGTGTGAATCATAACAAATTATGGGTAACATTGAGAAGAATGGGAATCCCAGAACACTTGCGGTGTAGTAAATTACTTAGTGTGGCTTTTCTACCCATAAGTCTTTGTAAACTCTAAGGTGGGAATTGCTATTAACTACGGAGGAGATCCTG
>NW_006921877.1:1514067-1523393 GCF_000298275.1 Orycteropus afer afer
TGAGTCGGGTCCAACTCGATGGCAAATAACAACAACAACAACATGCTTGAGGCAACTATTCTTTATTAATGGAGCTAAACTTATTTAACCATGGCTTCATGGGATAGCATCAGTTCAAGGTCTGAAGATTATTTCTGGGCATTAGATTTTGGGGCTCCCCTAGTCTCAGTGGATCCAGTACAGACTCTCATTTTTGAAAACTATCATCTTTCTATCAGCTTTTTTTTTTTTTGGTCCTGGATAAACAGCTCCAACTGACAAGATGAAAACAGTGTTTGGGGAAGACTCAAATGACAGCAGTGAGAAGGGTGGGTTGGGGGCTGGTAAGAGACACAAGGTGGGGGATCTATGAGAGCTGGCTTCTGTGGTCCAGGCTTAAAGAGATGGACTACAACAAGGTTGTACACAGAAGAGTGCAGGCTGTCTCAGAAGAGGAAGCATTAGGACATGTTGACAAACTGGATATAAGCGATAAAGGAATGGAAAGAGGAATCAAAGATGACTTTAACATTTCTAACTTGGTGAAGAAAATCAAAGGCACCTAGAAACAGTCCAAAGATAAGATGGACCATGAGGATCCTTTGAAATGGACTCACTCCCATGGATTGGCTCTCAGCCCAACAGTAGAAAGACCTACATGCAGAACACCTACCCCAGGGGGATGCACCCCTTGGATCAATCAGCCATGAGACACCAGAGGGTCAGCATTCACATAGAGGGAAAGCTGGACAGACAGGAATGCAAAGATAAGAAGGGCACAGGGAGGGGGTAGCCACCGGGAGGGGAGGGGATGGGAGGAGAGTTTTTTTATGGTTGGGAATGGTAATTGGGGTGTGAAATCAAATGTGCATGAACTATTGAATGTAAAACAAATTTGCTTTGTAAATTTGCACCCAAAGCACAATTTAAAAAAAAAAGTGGAAAAAAATTTCTACCTTGCACTTCTAAAGGGTTATAAGTCTAAGAAAAAGCATGAGAGGTTGAAAAGGGGAGACAATTTGGAAGGAAGTAAATTTTGGACCTCCTGACCCTGAGGACCTGAGTTGGGTCCGACTTGATGGCACATAACAACAACGACCCCGAGGATCAAATATATTCAAGGAAAGAGGTCTGTCCTATAGACCAGTATTCTCCAAAATTTTTTGACCACAACCCACAGTAAGGAATTACCTTTTTACACAATAGGTCAGTTCATGCACACACAGAGGCAGAAATATAAAACAGACAAGTTTAACAAAATGACAATTTCCTTTACTATATATGAGCAAGGAGCTCTGGTGGCATAGTGCCTAAGACATCTGACTGCTAACCAGAAGGCTGGCAGCTCAAACCTACCAGCCACTCCACAGAAGACTGGGCAATCTACTTCTGTAGAGATTTATCACCTTGGAAACCCAAAGGGGGTTGCTGTAAGTCGGAATCGACTTAATGGCAGTGAGTTTGGTTTTTGGTATATATGAAGCACTCTGATATTTTCTACTCCTGTTACATTTTTTAAAAAAAACATTGTGATTTCATAATTCACCAGTGGGCTGTGAGCTACTGTTGGAGAAACACTGCTGCGGTTGTATGGGGGTTTGAGCCTGGACTATGAGTGAGAGAGGGAGGCCAGGGCTGGGTATGTGGCGTGAGGCATCTTCAGTACCGAACTGAGAGATTAAGATATGAGAACTAATGACTTCCTTTCTTCCAGCTGTCGGAGATCCTGTGGTCTAAAATTTGGTGACCAACACCCTGTTAGGAAATTAATTATCCTAAAAACAATGTATTGACCCAAGTGACTTTAGTTCTGTGTATTTCACTGTGCATAAATTATATTTCAATAAATTGTATTGTAAAAAGAAAATTAATTATCCTGCCACCATCAACCCTCAACCCTATGTCCCAGAGGGTTCTGGGGGAAGAAAGTATTCAACAGAAAGGCAAATACATTTTAGAGCGTTCAAAGTAAGTCTCACTGCCAACCCACAGAACACATTGAGTTAGAAATTACTCACCTTTACAAAACATCTTTATCCCCAGACTGGATAAGGATATTCCTTGGGGAAAAAAAGGCTAAAGAATACCTAAGTCTCCAACTTTGAGTTTTAAGGCCATGGTGCTTAGAACTGGGGCAGAAAAGATAGGAAACAACTTCTCCTTGCTAAGCTAGAGTTCTAAATTGAAGCATGGAAAAGAGGCCAAGGGCCCTAGGCTAACATCTGCTGTTGGGTCACAGCCTGAACAAGCTCAGGCCCAAGCTCAGTAATGCTTGGCTCTGAGGAATGAGGGAGCCCAGGGGATTATTAGGACTCCATGAGAAATAGCAACACATATTAAGGAGCTGATTAAAGAAGGAAAGCTGTTTTTCCAACTCAAAGGATATTACTCTCCTCAGTCAAATTAAGTTCCTTTAACCCATGGGTTACAGCATTGCAAATGGTTAAGCACTCAACTACTGGCTGAAAGGCTGGCAGTTCAAGCCAAAGGCCCCTGGAAGACATGCCTGGCAATCTGTTTCCAAAAGCCTTGAGAACTCAAGGGAACACAGTTCGACACCTGCACACGTGGGGTCACCCAGGGTCAGAATCGATCCGATGGCAACTAACACCCACACACATCATGTCACAGTGCCTTTCCAGAGTCGATCTTGGAACATTTCCTAATGAGAGATACTTTAAATAGAGATGAAAATGAAACCAATGATTTTGGGCTTTAGAAATTTCGTTTTTACACAATAACGACCAGAAGTACTGGTTGGATGGAGTCTGGTTGGGACCCCCAAGACTATAGCCCTGGGATATACTTTAGGCCTGGGATAGGACTCACTCCCAAGGACTGGCTCTCAGCCCAACAGTAGAAAGACTTGCATGCAGAACACCCAACCCAGGGCGATGCACCCACCTACTCAATGGAGATACACCCCTTGAAGCAATCGGCCATGGGGCACCAGAGGGGCAGCATTCACATGAAGAGAAAGCTGGACAGACAGGAGTGCATAGTTAAGAAGGGCATGGGGAGGGGGTCACAGGTAAGAGAGGGGAGGAGAGTGGGTTAGGGTTGGGGATGGTAATCAAGGAGTGAAACCAAATGTACACGAACTGTTGAATGTGAACAAATTCTGCTCTGTAAATTTGCGCCCAAAGCATGCACACACACACACAAATTTCATTTTGAAAACAATTGCAATGCACCATTTGGTTGAAAATCCATGTCACTAACAGGATTTTTTCTGTTCAGGAGAAGGAACAAGTGCAGAGGTAAGACAAAGTAGTCATTCAGGAGGCAAGGAATGCTCCCTCAAACTTCTTTTCCCACGTTGGGGCTGATGATCCAGGTTTATAGGAGACTGTTGATGACGGCTACATGTCTGGGCAGCTCTTAACATCCAGCTCAAAGAAAAGACCTTCATGGTAAAGGCCCCAGGGAGTCAGATTCAATCCTCCCTCCACAAAATATTAAAGCAGCAAAGAGGAGCTGGCTTAAAAAATGACAAAACATAGGCAACAGGCAGGAGCAGCTTACTCACCATGCCCTTCTCTGGCCCTGGGAGCCACTGAAAAGATTATTAAGATAGAAACTATCTTTTCCCCAACTACTTTCTCTTCCCATTTCCAGTCTTCCAGTTGATATCTAGTTGGTTCTGACTCGTGACAACCTCATGTGTCTCAAGGTAGAACTGAGCTAAATAGGGTTTTCAAGGCTGTGACTTTTTAAAAGTGATCTCCAGGCCTTTCTGCTGAGGTGCATATGGATGGGTTTGAACCACCAAACTTTTGACTAATAGCCAAGTGCTCAACCATTTGCACCACCCAGGGTCTCCTCTTCCCATAAAACCAAACCCATGCCTATCAAGTTAATTCCAACTCATGGTGACCCATGTGTTACAGAGTGGAACTGTTCCATAGGGTTTTCCTGGGTGCAGTCATCATGGAAAGGATCCCAGGTGTCGCAACTGGTAAGTGCTAAACTGCTAACTGAAAGGTAGGGCACTCGAACCCATACAGTGGCTCTGGGGAAGACAAGCCGTGGTGATCTACCTCCATAAAGATGGCACCGTAGGAAACCCAGTGGGGCAGTTCTACTCTGTGATTCTGGGTCACTATGAGTCAAAAGTTGACTCAACAGCACCTGACAACAATCTTTACAGAAGCGGGTTGCCAGGATTTCCTTCCTTATTACTGAGTGGTTTCAAACTACCAATGTTTAGATTAGTACTTGAGTGCAAACCGTTTGTGCCACCCAAGGCCCTGTTTCTCTTCCCATCCACCCTTTTTCCCTGTGGCAAGACCCTGCTCCTTTCAGCAGAAGTCCAACAGAACTCTGGGAAATACATACCAGAGGTACCTTTTTGTCCAAAGAACCTCCTACAGCCCTGGTTTCTAGTCGCTCAACTGCTCCAGACCACATTGTTATCTCCAACCCGAATCTCCATTTATCTCACCAAGCTCATGAGGCCTCCCTTTCCTGTATGACAGTACACTCACTCCTGTCTTCATTCAGACCTGTGGGCCCGCTTGGCACCTTAGTCAACCCCACCCTGCTTCCACCCTGTTAATATTCTGAGAACAAGCACAGTCTAGATATACCCATCCCAAGCAAGACTGCCAGAGAAAGAGGAGAATAGCTGGAGTGTTAGAAGACAAGCCCAAGTCTGGAATGGAAGTGTTCCAGTGCATTTTGAAGCCTGGGTGTAAATTAGCTGAGTAGGAGGAGCAGAGACAAAAGTAGTAAGAAAAAAATGTATACCACTCTTTCAACTGAAGGAGAAAGGGAAGCTAAAAAGGAAACAAGGTCAGGGATGAGAGAGGATGCATTTCTAGTTTCTTGGGTCCAGACAAGATTTGCGTAAATTCAGCTCTGCCCCCATTTGGCCCTGCAGTCAACTGCATTCTTGGCAGGGGGAAAAAAAATTCATTGGACTAATTGAGTGATGCGCAGAGATAGCCAAAAACCAAACCCTTAAACAGCTGCAGTCAGCATTTCCAGAGTTCTTTTCACTTCTGCAAAGGACTTGTAGTTACTCAACTACCTATGGTGCTGATTAATAAATTTCTATATAATCGCAGTACCTCTACCTCTTACCAGCTCTTTTCCAAATGAAGACACAAATTGGCCAAACTTAGGGATCCCACAGGGCCACCACATCAGACAAGGTCAAAGCTAAAGTTAGGGGCCACCTCCTACAGTGAAGACTCAGGCCATGGAGCTGAGGTGCTTGAGATGGGACATTCTAACTCCACTGAATTCTTCAAAGTACTCAAAATACAGTGCTTGAGAGCTTTGGACCACATCTCCCAGATGTGGATAACAGCATGGTTATCAGCAAGGGGCAGTAAAGTTTCTCCCTAAAAAGTAAACCAGGCCAGGAGTTCAAAGAGGCACATGAACATAATTTATTAAATTCACCATACAAAGAATATGTCACAGGAAAAAAAAATTATATATATATATATAAATCTTAGAATTGGAAAGATCCATGGAGATCAATCGGACCAACCTCCTCATTTTACAAATGAGGAAATTGCCTGAAGCTCCAGCAATCTGTTGTACACAAGGCCAGAACGTGAGTGCAGTCCTGAGCCACAGAAACACATAGACTTAAGACTTCTGGATTTTAGCCAAGTATAGCCTGAAGACTTAATCCATGTTTATTTTTAATTTTTCTGTTTCTTCTGTTACCACACTCTGATGCTTATCTCTGTAAGTCCGCAGCAAGAGCCCTAAAGAAAACTCAGTGAGCTTGAGGGCCTTTCAGAGCCAAGGTTACAGGCTGGTTACGGAGCAGAAGTGTACAGTGGGGTTAAGGGAAGAGCTCAATCCTTCCCCCCATCTTGACTGGTCCCCTTTCCCCATACAACACACACAAAGAACTCAACACTTTGGGGAAAATATCCTTGCATTTCTGGGGTACAGATCAAGTTTAGAGGAGGATGAGAAAAGCAGCAGGTCAAGGAAGGCGAGAGATGTATAACAATGTCATTCTGAAGTCAATAAATCCAGTGGGAACACTTTCTACAGTTTCAAGTAAATCCTAACATCACAAGAGAAGGCTGTAGAATTTTGGTATTAAATCAAATGTGAGATGTAAGCCAAAACACCAATAACTTAGGAAAATAAATACAATTGGGGTTTTGCTGGGACCAGTGTAACCCAGTGAAAACACAGTCTGTAGGCTCTGAGTGGAGGAGACTAGGGTGTACCTTGCACTGCATCTTAGGGAACCTAAGAGACTCTGGGAGTCTTCACAGCAGAGAGAAGTCACACATAACTGTCCATGGCCCTAGAGAATCTTTCTTCTCAAAGCTACTCCCTGAATGTCCACTCCCATCTCCCCAGAAAAGGCTGTCAAAGCTTAGGTTCACTGACTCTGACCAGGCCATGCCACGGCAGGTAACCCCATTGTCTATCTGTAGGAGGCCCAGTTCAGCATGGGCTGAGGGCGGAGCAAGTAGAAAAACAGTTTGTTGCTAAGAACCAAGCTGTGTTTGCAGAAGGAACTTCATTCCCCCAGGACACTCTCCAATCACTGTGGACATCTGTGTCTCTAGCTTTTAGGGCTGAGGCAAATCCTGTCACTTCTCCCAGCCTGATGAAGACCTGGCTTCTAAGGCAGCTGGACTTCAGTCTACAACAGAAGGGAGGCTCTGCTATAGAGAAAAATAGTTAACTACGGTAATAAGGAGACTGCCCTGGCTCCTAATTGTAGGGTAATGGCTTCCAAAAGGAAGCCGCTTCCAGAGGAGCCACTCATCCTCTGTCTGCCCAGCACACAAGAGAGGAGTCTGGAATGGGATACATGAATGTGAAGCCCTGAGTACAGTTAGGGAACAGTCAGGAAGTCAAAAGTCAGTGTTAACAGCCTACAGGAGTGGTGGACTTCTCCACAGGCAAGAAGCGGCAGCAACAGCAACATCCATCTTCCATCTCTGTCCAGTTCATGTTTCCACCACTCGGATGAGAGGCATGGGTTTAGGGCTAGGAGGCTTGGATATCCTAATGCTGAAAAGAAAGTTGTAAACACTGAGTGTGCTGTGTTGCCCACCCCTCACAGAGCTTCCCTTCCACGTCTGCCCCTGGAATTCTACATCAGTGCTGGCTGATCTCTTGGGGTCCATGCTATGAAATGGTAATTGTCAGTGACACTTAAGAGAAGATTTTGGGGCAGTGTTTCATTCTGTTATACATAGGGTTCCTATCAGTCGGAGCTGACGTGATGGCACAACCACAACAACTTCTGTCTAGTGGCAGGGGCAAGGGAAGGAGAAAACTCACTGCCCTTGAGTCGATTCCTACTCATAGAGACCCCCACTGGGTTTCTTAGGCAGCAACTTTACAGAAGTAGACTGCCCCATCTTCCTCCCATGGAGTGGGTGGTGGATTTAAACCACCAACCTTCTGGTGTGCAGACAAATGCCTCAGGCACTGTGCCACAACACAGCTCCTTAGGGAAGGAGAAAGGGCAGTTAAACAACTGAGAAGTGGGTATCTGTGACCTTGAAAGCAAAAGGCCTTCTCTCAAGAAATATGTACATACTATGCATACATAATTTGTGTATGATTTCAGGGGGTACACACATGCCTAGAAGCTGTTCATTGGAGCCCTGCGGGGTCATGGTATGAGGCTCTATTCTAACTGGGTTAGAAAACAGTTTTGTGGGGAGTGGGTCAGATGAGAGACTGCAGTAGAGCTGGATTTAACAGAGCCTTGTCCTTGCTTTAGCATTCAACGTATCTCAGAGCTCCATCCCTTCATCCCTTCCTACCCAGACCCCACTCTATACACTCACCTGCCCGGGTTCTCTGTCTTGGCCCGAGCCTGGGTACTGAAGTTGCCATGACTGATTTGCTTTTCTATCAGGTGCTCCATCCGGTCATGCATCTCTAGATTCTGTAACACAACAATGGGGTTAGAACTGGCCTTTTCCTGATTGTCATTTGTCACATTCAACTGGCTTATTCTGGTCTCTCCACTTCTGTGTATATACTCCTGCTGCTGCCCTCACCCCTACCATACATACCACCACCAGGATACCCTCTCCCCTCATCTGTTACTCCCAATGGCTCATGTTCTCTAATCTCTGCTCCAGCCTCAAGAATATGTTCTCCCCAGGGAAGAGGCAAGTATCGGGAGGAAGAGGAAGGGGAACTGTTGCATTGGGGTAAATTGTAGTCAGTGTCATGAGACAAAGTGTAAGTGAACTGCTGTATGGAAAGCGAATTTGCTCTGCAAAATTTCACTCAAATCACAATTAAAAAAAAAAAAATGTTCTCCCAATAACTCTGTGGGAGCTCTGGTGGCACAGTGCCTAAGACATTTGACTGCTAACCAGAAGGCTGGCAGTTCAAACCCACTACCCACTCCTCAGAAGGAAGACTGGGGAACCTACTTCTGTAGTGACACTGCCTCGGAATCCCAAGGAGGAGTCACTATGAGTCAGATCCGACTCAACGGCAATGAGTTTGGTTTTTTTTTTTTTTTTTGCTTTGGAATAACTCTGTGCAACAATGATCATTTTCTATACATCTTGTATATACATTTTCTGTATATAATTTTCTATAATCAGTCCAGCTATTCACTTGCCTTTATTGATAGAATATTCTATAAAATAATCTTAGGTCTTTTAAAAAATATTTTTAAAATATTTCTTTTTAAAATATATATTAAAATTTATTTTTATATTCGACATATATTTTTATATTCTTACTAGGTGTTCCCCTGCCCCTTATTTTATCTCCAACTCTAGACCACAAATTCCCTGAAATAAACAACCCTATCATCCATTTCCACTGCTTGTCTGTCAGTTTGTCATACTGTGGTGGCTTGCGTGTTACTGTGAGGCTGGAGGCTACGCCACCAGTATTTCAAATACTAGTAGGATCACCCATGGTGGACAGGTTTCAGTGGAGCTTCCAGACTAGGACAGACTCAGAAAAAGGAAAGGGCCATCCACTTCTCCAAGAATTGGACAGTGAAAACCTTATGAACAGCAGTGAAAAACTGTCTGATACATTACTGGAAAACTCTATGAATAGCCCTGAAACTGAAACACTGTCTGATATAGTGCCAGAAGATGAGCCCCTCAAGTTAGAAGGCACTCAAAACATGACTGCGGAAGAGTGACCTCCTCAGACTGGAGCCAACAACCTTAATGATGTGGACAGAGTAAAGCTTTTGGGACCTCCATCTGCTCATGTGGCATGACTCAAAATGAGAAGAAACAGCTGCAAACATCTTAATAATCAGAACATGAATGTACGAAGTATGAATCTAGGAAAATTGGAAGTTGTCAAAAATGAAATGGAATGCATAAAGATTGATATCCTAGGCATTAGTGAGCTGAAAT
>NW_006921877.1:1526348-1539758 GCF_000298275.1 Orycteropus afer afer
ACAAGCCACAGAGCTCTGGTGGCATAGTGCCTAAGGCACTTGACTGCTAACCAGAAGGCTGGCGATTCAAACCCACCAGCCACTCCTTGGAATGAAGATTGGGCAATCTACTTCCATAGTGATACTGCCTTGGAAACCCAAGGAGGGGTCGCTAGGAGTCAAGTCCGACTCAATGGCACATAACAACAACAACAACAACAACCCAAGCCATGGTATTTTCAATCGCCTCATATGCATGTGAGAGCTGGACAATGAATAAGGAAGACTGAAGAAGAGTCGATGCTTTTGAATTATTGTGTGGGTGAAGAATACTGAAGTACTTTCAGTATGGATTGCCAGAAGAACTAATAAATCTGTCCTAGAAAAAGTGCAGCAGCATGCTCCTCGGAAGCAAGAATGACCAGACTTCATTTCACCTACTTTGGTCATGTTGTCAGAGGGACCATTCCCATTCCATGGAGAAGGATATCATGCTTGGTAAAGTGGAGGGTCAATGGAAAAGGGGAAGACCCTCCATGAGCTGGACTGACACTGTGGCTACAACAATAGGCTCAGATATAGCAAGGATTGTGAGGCTAGCCCAGGATCAGGCAGTGTTTCATTCTGTTGTACACAGGGTCACTATGAGTTGGAGCTGACTCAATGGCACCTAACAACAAGAACAACATCATCTCCCATCTTTGTATCTCACCTACTACAAGTGATCATCTCACAGTGACAGCAAAGCAACCTTCAGGCAATCAATGAATAGGAAGGGCTCTGCAGCAGAGCGGAAATTAAACTAGGAAGGCAATTTATTAGCTAATCAGGCCCATCATCTCCGTCATGGAGAAGACTCTACTTCTTAGGATGCCTCTTCCTCTTTCAAGGTCCAGCTCCATGGCTAGCTCCTATGCAAAGCCTTTAAGGGCAGAATTAAAGCCTTGCCAAACCATGTTGCCATGGCACAGGGCATGGATCGTAATGATACACCCCTTGAGAACAGGGACAGGTCTCGTCTCATCATTGTCAACAACTCCCGAAAGTTTCTCAGAAAATGTTTACTCAGTTGAAATGAAGATCAATCAACCTTCTCAGATGCTCACTTCTGAGCAGCAGCTAGACTGAACCAAGATCCCCTTAATAACCTCCCTATGTCTAATTTTCCCTTGAAGAGGGCTGCTGCCCTTCTGGGGCAGCCTGGCATACATACCTCTGCCTCCAGATAGGCGACTTTCTCCTTGAGCTCCTGAATGGCCAAGTCCTTCGACTGGATCACTGCTTTTGAATTCTGGAGCTACAAAGATGTGGGAGACATGGGTGCTCATTTTTAAATGACTGATCACACATTCATCGAACTTCACCCCAACTGCTAGTGGAGCCAGCAGAGATGAAATGCAGGTCTTTGTATCTCTCCCATGATTTGCTTAGCTCTTCTGGAAAAGCCTCATTTCAACCAATATTAAACTCTTGATTACTCCTGGGACAGGAAGGGGAAGTGAAAGGTATACCACCCTGATAACCCAAAGTAATGGGTGATTCAAATACTATTCTATTTGGCTTTGGAATTATTTACAAATTATTTACTCATTCAAGAAATATTTTCTGGAGTGCTTACTATATGACAGGCTCTGGTCTAGATAACTGGAAACAGCAGTGAATCAAAATCAATAAAAACGTCAGCCCTCACAGAGCTGATGTGTATCAAATATGTCCCCCTAGGTAAAAGTGGTTAATTCATTCAGCTGCTAAGCATTAGTGATTCAAATCCACTCAGAGGCACCTCGGAAGAAAGACATGGGAATCTGACAACCCTATAGAAACAGTTCTACTCTGACATACACGGGGTGGCCATGAGTTGGAGTAGACTCAACAGCAACTGTTTTTTGTGGGTTTTTTTTTAAGCTCTTGAAACAATTCTGTAAATTGGCATATCCTGAGTATATACCTAACACTCAGGTGGCAGAAGACAGAAAATTTGCCATGACACCCAAAGGTTGCTAATCTGTCTGCAAATAATTGAGTTTACTGTGAATCAGTTTCTCATTTACCAGTACTCTTCATAGAATGTGTGAGAGACTAATCTCTTCCCTCTTTTCCCACTGGAAAGCAGAAGCCAATGGCCAAAAGGCAGGAGAAAGATAGGAGAAAAGCAAATTCCAATAATCCAAACTCTAATAATTGTCAGCTAGAAATGTTTTACGGGAGACACGTAAGTATAAAGCCAAGCTCCCTAAGACAATAAAAAAGTAGAAGTTTAGATCTGATAGGAGAGGAGAGCCAGACTCAATGTGGTGAACTCTACAGGAAGTAGCCCAAGGCAGGGTAAGATCTGACCTCTTTACCTGCTCTATCATTTGCCGGACTTTACGCTGCTGGCTCTTGAGCATGTCATCCAAGTGGTGGATCTTCTCCCGCAACCCAGCCACCTCCTTTTCCAGGTTAGCAGCCCTGGGGATAAAGACCAGAAGGTTGAGGAAGGGGAAAGATGCCTTGTCTACCCAGTCACAGGAAGAGCCTTGAGTGCGGGAGGTTTCTATCACGTGTGATGCCCTCTACCTGATCCCCAATGGTCTGCTCTGAAGAATAGCTGGTGGACACCTTAGAACATCCCATTAGAAGCATCACCAGAGGTCACCTAGTACAAATGAGGAAATCGAGGTGCAGAAAAGTTAGAAAGGATAAGTCATTCTGGATAGCTCCAGAGGGCAAAACTAGAGCCAGTGGGTAGATGTTCCAGGGACGCAGTTTTTACATTAACACAGGGAAGACTGTTTTCAGGATTAAAGCGGTCAGAAGGTAGGCTGTCTCATGTGTAAGGAGCTCTCCATTACCAGAAAGATTCAACTAGGAGCTGGGATTATTATACCCAGCACCATCAAGCTGTTGGCAGGGATTTTATACCAGGAAGGAGACAGGATTTGAGGATCCTTAAAGCCTCTTCACACAACTTTGTTTCTAAGCCTCCCGAGTCCCAGATCACTGCTATTTCTCTTGCATCTTCTAAGCCAACTGGGCCATGATCCTCAAAGGATCTTTCTGGGGAGTGTCCAGGAGCTTCTAAAGAACTGCTTGTTCTGATGACCCTCCAGTTCCATCTATGGAAGCTGACAAGTACATGCTGCTAGAAGGTAGGCACTGCTGGCGTGGGCGTGGGGGTGGGGGTGGGGTAGGGGAAGTGTTACAAGGCAATCTGAGCAACCAAACATCCTTCTTAAACTTCAAATATTCTATGTTTCTACCCTCAGCTCGTCAATACCCCTATTTCTCGATCTTTTATTTAGAAAACCGGCATTTGGAATGTATATTCCTAAACCTCAGGTTCAGATGATCTGGTCCTTTTTGTTTCTCCTGCTCCTCCCCCCTCTTGCTCATAAGCAGCTCCACTACAGCTGAGGAGGGAATGCTGAGCAATTTAAAGTAATTCTGATAGGAAGTTGAGTCAGGAAAGAGGCTATAATAAGATGTCTGCATTTTCATGCCTTTTCCAGGTTTTATAATCTGGTATTCAGTTTCTACCAGAATTGTTTCAAATGACAGCACATTCAGCTCCCATCTTGGGGCAGGCCTAGATATAGTTTATCCCAAAGATGAGACAGTGTTCCCAGCAGACCAAGGGGACCCAGCACCCAGCACAGTGCTCAGGCCTTAGTAGGCCTTTCCTGTAATACCTACTGAACTATAAAAGATACAACTCATACAATGAAGATCAGACTCAATATGTTGATGTTAAACTAAATTTGATTTACCACTTGAGATCTTATTTAATTGCCAACAGCATCAAGAATCCCCCAATTCCTGAAAGTCCAGAACAGTCCAATCTTTGTTCTGTGGGTTTCACTGGTCGGGGGCCTCTGATCCCTTTTGATTGTAGAGAATGTACACAACTCTCTAACCTGAGAGTCGGAAAGGATCTCAGAGTTTTCTCTCATGCCGTTGCTGATAGGTGGTGCTCAGTTTCTACTAGAATTGCTTCAAATGACAGCAAGTTCAGTCTCCTGTCTTGAAGCTGCTCATTTTATTTTTCATCAGCAGAACTCATAGGAAGTTATTCAATTTTAAATAGTTTACAGCTGCATTTTGTTTTGGGTGGAGAGGAAACTGGTGAAATAAATCAAGTGCAATAATCTTGGAATAATGTGCTGCTACAACACAGGCTTTCCCAGCTCTCGCTTGACCCCAGCTTCTTTCTTTAGAAATAACCTAAAGAAAGAAACCATAAAGGCTTTTTCTTTAGGTTATTACTCCATGGAAAATGAACTCCCTGGAGATGGCAGCCTCCCAAACAATATCTCCCTGGGCGGGGCCCCACCCTGAGCAAGCACGTTATGAGTCAGGGGTGGAAGGTCTGACATCAGCATCAGCCTCTTCCCCAGACCTGGCCACCATGGGAGCTGCAGCCCGCATGGGCCACCACCCTCCCCAACCTGCACTCCAGCTTCACAGTGAACAGGGCTCTTACCTTTCCTGTTCTGCTCGGCAGTCAACACTCTGGCTGCGGAGTTCCCCCAGCGCTGTCTCCCCTTCACTGACCTTGGCCAGTAAGGCCTGATGCTCCTGGGTGGACCAAAGGAAGGAAAATCTGGATGAGAGAATGCAACAATATCTGTCTTTGGGTGAGATGGGCATCAGGGCTGAGACTCAGCCTCTACTGGCCTGGGACAGCTGCCAAAGAGCAGCAGGCCAAGCTGGTTCGATGGGGCACCCTCCCCTATCAGGGATAACCCTTCCCACCCTCAGCACATAGAAACTTCCCAGCCTCGCCCAGCTGCCCGGAGGGAGAGCCTAGCCTCCCATTATTCAGGCCCACCTGCCAGCTATGGCTGCCAACCCTTGAGAAGCCAGACTGAACAGCTTCTTAAGAAGTCTTTACACTCAAAAGGGGTAGCTATATAAGAACCCAACTAAAATGGAAATGGGTTAAACTCTAGTTAAGGAGAACTGAGGTTAGAAAGACCCTCCCATTCCTTAAAGGCTAAAATGTATTCAGAGGTATACGCCAAAGGAAGCTCTGAAGTGTCCTTTTCGGCAGCTGTTGGAAAAGGAGAGGCTCAGCAATTGTCTCAGTCAATCCTCAGGGGTCCCCCCTCCTGCCCAGAAGCCTAAGCACTGAAAACCAAAACTCCAACAATTACCGTCTCCATTCCTAACAAGCGTCTCTGCAGCTCTCCAATTTCCGCCTCTTTCTGCTGTACTCTGTCCTCTTCTCTCTGAAGGGCCACATTGCTCTCTTCTGCTTCTCTCTGGTACCGACTGAGTGTGACCTTGAATACAGGATAAAACCAAAATCAAACCTATTGCATCGAGTCACTTCTGACTCATGGCAACCCCATGTATTACAGGTAGAAAAATGATTCATTGGGTTTTCTGGGCTGTAATCTTTATAGAAAGAGATCACTAGGCCTTTCTTCTGTGGTACCACTGGGTAGGTTCAAACTGCCAAACTTTTGTTTAGTAGTCTACTACCACTTGTGCCACTCAGGGACCCCTAACACAGGATGGGGATTTATTAAATGGAGGGAGGGAGGAAAGCAAACAGGAACAGGGGGCGGGGCTCTGGAGCAGTGATGGGAGAAAGGAGGCAGCTCAGATGAGCATGGCGCCCGTCCCAGACTCAAGTAGCAATCCCAGACCAATTCCCAGGGTTAAGTGGCACAAAGTTGATCAAGTTCCACTTTAAAGTGACACCTGGAACCCCCAAGTACCATTTTTCAGATTGCTGAACTCTTCAACATCCTCACAAATGCCACCTCAGTTTAACCCAATGATGTGGCTTTCATATGAATTTAAAAGGAAATAACCCAGGAGAAGATACTTCCATGTCCTTTCTTCTGTTTCCCCAACTCTTCCTCACCCTCACTTCAAGTAATATTTTTGCCTATGCACAAAGGCCACAACGGCATATGGAAGGCTACTACACACCAAGAAGAATTTGCCATTCACTGAAGATGAGAAACCAATTAAGAAAGGATAAAAACAGAATTGCAGAATTAGAAAGGCCTCTCCCTTGCTTCTTTTCTTCCCTCCTTTGTCTTGCCAACACCTATATATCATCGTCAGGTCTCAGCTCAGACCATCTTTCTTCTGGAGAGCCTGCAGAGCCTGGGGGAGGTGCCATTCCTTTGCGTTCCCCCAGAGAACACAGGCTCCTTCCACTCATAGCACGTATCAAATTTTGCCTGATTACTTGTATACATGCCCGAAGAGACTGTCAGCTTCATAATGGCAAAGACCTTGAGTCTCAGTACATTTCCAAAGTTCACCACAGTGCCTGTTGTTGTTGTTATGTGCCGTGGAGGTGGACCCGACTCATAGCGACCCCTCCTTGGGTTTCTGAGGCAGTATCACTATGGAAGTAGATTGCCTAACCTTCCTTCCGAGGAGTGGCTGGTGGGTTTGAACCACCAGCCTTCTGGTAAGCAGTCAAGTGCCTTAGGCACTACGCTACCAGAGCTCCCCAGCACAGTGCCTAGCACATAGTAACTGCTCTATGAAATTGTGAATGGACTTGATCTTCACCTAGTCCCATGCCTTCCTTTCATAAGGAAAGGTCAACTCACCTATCCAAGGTTCACAGCTAGTCAATAAAGGAGCGAGTGCTAGAATCCAGTTACTTCACCATCCATTTCAATTCTCCTCAATCACCCCAAACTGCCTCCTCATTCACTTTCTAAAACACAATCCATGTAACCGCTGGAAAGCCCAGCCAGCCCTGGAAAAACAGAATAGCAACAGCCAGTTTGCCCAGTTCCTCCCAAAGTCAGAATCAGGGAGGAGAAAGCAAAGCACAGGATGATGTGTAATGGGATGTGTCTGTGCTGCACACTAGCCCTGTCCAGAGCAAACTCTCTGCAAATCCTCCCTGACAGTGGTAGCCAGTAGAACGGGAAATCCAAGCTTAATGGCAGATTTTTTCACAATAATTGACAATCCTGACCTTCTTATTCCCTGTTTCAGAAAAATAACACATTGCCATAGAAGCAATTCCAATTCAGAGACTCTACAGGATAGAGCAGAACTGCCCCATGGGGTTTCCAAGGCAGTATCTTTACAGAAGTAGACTGCTACATCTCTCTCCCACAGAGTGGCTGAGGGCTTCAAACCACCAACCTTTTGGTTATTAGGTGAGCGCTTAACCACTGCACCACCAGGGCTCCTTTCAGAGAAGTTAAACCAGAGTCTAATTCATTAGGAGAGACTGTGAAAAGCCCTAGAATGGCCCACACTAACCTGTAACAGATCGGCCCATGGGTAGGAACTTAAAGACAAGGCCTCTCATTTCTGTACACAAACTCTGTGCCTAGGTTGATGTGTTCTCAGCATGGTGTTAATGGGGCTTTGGTGCCATCACGAAGTTAAAAACACAGACTCCCCCCTTCCATATCTGTCCCTGTTGTTCCAGCCAACTCTGCCTCAAAGGAGCCCCTTAATCATAAGAGGGTGTGCCAACCCACCCCAATAGTGACAACAACCCAAGAAGGACCTCCTACTGTAAGCAGAATCTGCGCATCATGGGGTTAAGAGTAGCCCTTCTAAACCCTGGGTGTGTGGCTGTAGCTGTCAGGGGTGCTGCGGCCACAGGCCTTTACTAAAAGCACTTTGGCTCAAACTTTGAACGAAACTCAGGGTTACCAAGCCCTCCCGGTGCATGCGTGGCCAAAGTGAAGTGCTTTTAAAATTCATAACACCTCTCAATACAGAAATTTCTTTCCAAAATTTACAGCCTGGTCAGCACTACACCCTTCCTCCTGTGCTGTTCTAACAAGGTAGGGAACAATTAGCTGGTTGTCAAACTGGTAAATTGACAGCTCAGTGATCCAAATGGTGGAATCTGAAACAGATACAACAAACTCCTTCTATCACACTGCTATTTTGTTCTGAGGCCACAAATTAACCTTAGTATTGCCCTATGTCCAGAACAGTAAAGACAGGAAAATCTGCTTGTTAAACTGATTACTAAGAAAAATATAGAATGTATTTCTAAAGTTCTTTAGATAATATTCTCACATATATTACCTCACTCAATCCATACACTAAACTTATACGGTATATTTCATGAGCCCTTTCTTTTTTTAAGGAAGTAGAAGGAGCCCTGGTGGTACAGTGTTAAATACTTGGGTGTTAACCAAAAGGTCAGTGGTTTGAATCCAGCAGCCTGGTAGATGGGGCAGTCTGGGTGTATAAAGATTATAGCCTTGGAAACCCTATGAATCAGTTCTGTTCTGTCCTGTAGGGTAGTTATGAGTTGGAATCAACTCAATGGCAATAGGTTTTGGTTTTACAAAAGTGGAAACTAATGATCAAGGAGGGAAAACTATTTCTTTAAATAAGACTTGAACTAATTTAGGGGCAGTTTATCATTATTAGCATCCTTTGTTCACATCTTCAATCCTCCCCAAAACTCTCTTAGTCCCATGAAAAAGAAGAGTTCAGGCTGGCTGTCCTTTTTCTGCCAGGGCTTCGAACTGGTTCAGTCTGGTTCAGTCAGGGCTGACAAAGGGACACCAGAACAAACTGGAATGTTTAAAATGTGGGTGGAACCAGAACAGTAATCAGAACAAGAAAAATTACAAGTAGAAGCTAGAAATTTAATCTCCCTCTTAGAAAATAAGGGCAGTATGTGCATGGCATAGCAACCAAATCTCTTGACCAGCTGAATCAAGAACAGCAGTAAGCAACTCAGAGATGGCACCCAACTGCGCCACTTGGAGTGTGTGTTGCTCTCCACAGTCCTGGTTGTAATCCAATGTCACGTCAGGCTCCTAAAGGGCTCACTATGCCTCTTTCAAGTGTCTTATTCCAGGGCTTCAACCCATAATTTTTCCCATTCTGGTTAGCATTCTGGATCACCCAAATTTAAAAAATTCGAGTCTGTTCCGGTTTCGCTTCATTGGCCATGACTGAACTGGTTCGAAGCCCTATTTTCCACCAGCTTCTGACATGCCTGAGCAGGAGATAATCCTATTATTACATATTTACATCTTAAAAAATACTTTTCATGTGGATGAACAATAGAAGATGGTTCATCTCACACAAAGTGGTTAGAAAAAAATACACTCAGTGTTTGCCCAGTGAACCTCACTTCATACTCATAAGATTTTCTGGAGACTATGGAAGACCTCACACATTTTTAATAGCAGGGGGCTTTCACTATAGACATCTGCATTTTTTTAATCATCTCTAATAATCTAGTATTACTTTTATAACAGTAATTGAAACACTTGTTCAAAATTACAAAGTGCTACACAGGAAAGCTGAGACTAGAGCTTAAAAACCCTCTGACTCCATGGGCATGGTTCTTTCTAGTGCATTACGGATTCATCCCTTCATCCAGCCCACATCATGAAGCACACACTTTATACACTAGGGAGTCAGTGGCAAACATGACAGCAATAGTCTTTGCCAACATGGTGTTTTAGAGACCAGTGATTCTTATCGTGGTATTTGCAAAATAACTTCTGAACTACCTGCTGTCCCAGACCAGCACCGAAGCTCAACTTCATTAGAGCAGAGAAACAAGAGCTGACCTGTGAACTATGGACCAACCTTGGATAGCAACCCTTATAAATGTCTAGGAGAAGGAAAACAGACAGGAGGTGCCCCAGACTCAACTCCTTGCCTTTCTACTTGATGGCACCCAGCCAGAAAGCCATGAAGCCCATGCAGAGAAAGTCACTGGGAACTGCACTCAGCAGTCTATCCCTTAGAGCACTTTCTGTCCAAATCCCAAATCTCACCTCAAAAGCCACCCGGTCTGACTGATACTGTCGCTCAGCCTCCTGAAGCTTGGCAAGCAGGTCCTGCACCGTCTTCTTCAAGCTCTCAGCATCTTCATTCACACAGGAGTCCACCTACAATCAGAGCAGGCAAGGGAAAGTGATGTCATTATGCTTGTGACTTACTAAGACAAGGTTCCCTCTCCACCCTTCCACTGGTTTAGATCATCTTGACCAGACTACCCTTACAAAAGAATCCACACACACAATGGCAGAGTTGGTCTTAGGTACCAAAGAGCTCTGAATTATTCATATAAAGACATTCTCCCTTCATACTCTAAAGAATTCAACTAGCCTCAAATAACCCAATTATATTAGGACACTCAGCAATTTTGTATACATGTTATCAACTGAACTATGTGTATGTCCTGTTTCCCTCCTTCAGACTAGAGCTCTCTGAGAGCAGGGACCAAGTTCCCTTTTAGATGAGGGTTCCCCAAGGGCAGGGACTATGCCACACCCACCACAAAGGGAGCACCCCAAAGGCATGTCTTTCATTGTTCTTTGCATTTAATACAGAGATCAGCATTTAAAGTGTTACTGATGGATGGGCAGGTTTAGGGCAAACACACAGAACTAGTCCAGGAATCTGATTTGCTGTAGGAAAAGTTGTCTCATCGTGGGTTACTGCTCAGTCTTTCTCCTAGACACACCCAATCGCGGGTTAGTGGCTAAGGCTGAGTTGGCATGTAAGCTCTCGCCCCCATTTCTGTTGTATAGGCACCAACTGCTTCATTTATGAACTCCCTGCAAGGCTGCCAGAAAAAGTTCTCCCTGTCTTGCTACGCCTTCAAGCCAGAACACAGGACTCTCATTTAGGAGGAGGGAGACAGGGTCTCAGTAGCTGCATTATTCCTGAGTCCAGTGTGCCTTCATTTTTCCTCTGTGAAGCAGTGAGGACTCTTTACCACGCCCTGCCTTACAGGCTGCCTCAAAACAAAGTTAGATAATATCCAGTAGGGCTTTGAGCTTATGAGGAAAATGGGGCTGAACAGACAATACGAGGTGTTATAATCTGATGCCAACAGCATTACTTGTCAGATATGATTCAGTTGAAGGGACGAATCCAAATTGCACATCTAAAGCAAGTGGCTTAGAATCAACATTGTAAACCTAACTGTCAATAGTTATCTGCTTGATTTCTCTAATATACACACCTAAACCAATCCAAACCAAACTCAGTGCTGTCAAGTCGGATCTGACTCCTAGCAACCCCTCCTTGGGTTTCTGAGGCAGTATTACTACGGAAGTAGATTGCCCAACCTTCCTTCTGAGGAGTGGCTGGTGGGTTTGAACCACCAGCCTGGTTAGCAGTCAAATGCCTTAGGCATTATGCCACCAGAGCTCCCACCTAAGCTAATGGGCTGGTGAAAAATGCTTCAAAAAGCTCCAGGAATAGGACTATTATGCATTTCTTTCAAATAGTGTTTTCCAAGATTACTTAATGACATGGGAAATTTTCATGATATATTATGAAGCTAAAAAGCTGTAAAACTTTGCATATACCACTTAGAAAAAATAAACTAGATTTTAATACATCAACATGCATGTAGTAAAGCATGACGTTGAGTAAAAAAGCAAAAAAAAAAGATAACGCACAAGTCCCTCATGTAAATTGAAAACAGTAATATTCACACTGTTGTTATTGTTGTTAGGTGCCATGGAGTTCATTCCAACTGATAATGCCACTATTATGTGACAGAACCTCACAGGGTTTTCTAGGCTGTAAATCTAGGAGCAGACTGCCAAATCTTTCTCCTGCGGAGCCACTGCTGGGTTCGAACCACTAACCTTTTAGTTAGCAGCCAAGTACTTACCACTGCACCACCAGGGCTTCTTACTTATTTTATAGACATATTGTACTGAATACATTAAAGGGAAGAGGGTAAAAGGAGTGAGGACTAGGAAAAAACAGCAAAATAACAGTAGAACCAGTGAGAGACCCTGATGGGACCAATGACAATAATGTGCCAAGAACTGGTGGGTATATCTGATTCAATCTGCTCTTGAGGGCCCCCAAAAATAAAACAATCCAGAAAAAGTCCCAACCAATCAAAGAATACAAAGCAGCACTATATGTGGTTATTGTGGTTGTTAGGTGATGTCAGAACGACTCATAGCAACCCCATGTACAACAGAAAGAAACCCTGCCCAGTTGGTGCCATCCTCACAATCATTGCTATACTTGACCCTTATTGCGGCCACTGTGTCAATCCATCTCATTAAGGTTCTTCCTCTTTTCTGCTGACCCTCTACTTTACCAAACATGATGTCCTTCTCTAGCAATTGGTCCCTCCTGATAACATGCCCAAAGCATGTAAGAGGAATTCTCACCATTCTTGCTTCTAAAAGAGTATTCTGGGTGTACTTCTTTCAAGACAGATTTATTTGTTCTTCTGGCAGTCTATGGTGTATTCAATATTCTGTGTCAACACCATAATTAAATGCATCATTTCTTCTTTGGTCTTCCTTAGTCACTGTACAGCTTTCGCATGCATATGAGGCAACTGAAAAATACCATGGCTTGTGTGTAGTTCAGTTTGTGTGTCAACTTGGCTGGGCCTGGTTGAGTGGTTGGGCAGCTGTATGTAGTATTCCCCATGATGAGACCGATAATCAGCTCCATGGTGGAATCTAATGTGAGCAGCTGAGTAGCTGCCTTTGGGATGTGATCTGCTTCCTGTATATAAGGAGAAGCCTTGGGGATAGTCTCTAGCATATGACACCCTTGGACCCTGCATGTAGCCGTGTTGTTGTTCAGCAGCCTGCCATGCTCTGCCGACCTTGGGACTTACAATGGACTTAAATTAATGGCCTGCCGTGAGGTTTGGTAACATTGGAACTGTGCCTTTTTACTTGTCAACCTCGGGCTTCTCAGCCTCAGCAGCCAGCAGCTGTCTGAGTGAAGAAACGCCTCTAGCTCCAGTGAGGCGGGAGCAGGACACAGAACTGGACCCCAAGGTTGAAGGGCTTTCACCCAGCCCCTAGAGCCTGGCACTTTGAACTTGGACTTAAAGCCTCCAAACTGTAAGCAAATAAACTCCTGTTTGTTAAGGCCGTCCCATTTGTGGTATATTCTTGTCAGAGCGGCACTAGGTAACCAGAACAGCTTGGGTCAGGTGCAGCTTAGTCCTCAGAGCAACATCTTTGCATTTTAACACTTTAAAGAGGTCTTTTGCAGGTTTGCCCAATGCAATGTGTCATTTAATTTCTGTTGCTTCCATGGCATTGATTGTGGATCCAAGTAAAATGAAATCCTGAACAACTTCAATCTTTTCTCTATTTATCATGATGCTGCTTATTAGTCCATTTGTGAGAATTTTTTTTCCTTTATGTTGAGATGTAACCCATATGGTATGATGTCAATATTGTAAAAATATATTTGTATTAAAACAAAAACAAAGGAAAGTTCACCAAACTGATTTTCTCTGGGTAGATTACAACTGGTATTTCTTCTTTCACTTTTCTGTGTTTCTGAATTTCCCACAATAAGTATGTCTTGTATTATCTTTATAACCACAAAAACATAAATACAAATGTTCTTTAAAACTACAGCTATAGGAGGGCGGGGCAAGATGGCGGACTAGGCAGAAGGATTGCACAGACCCTCTTCAACAAAGAAAAGGGAAACCAATTAACACAGACACAGAAGATA
>NW_006921877.1:1550188-1557497 GCF_000298275.1 Orycteropus afer afer
TCTTCCTTCCAAGGAGTGGCTGGTGGGTTTGAACCACCAGGGTTCTGGTTAGTAGTCAAATGCCTTAGGCACTATGCCACCAGAGCTCCCATTTAGTGAAATAGAGAAGGCAATAAATTATGGAATCAGGAGGAGGATGCCTGTCTCCTGACCAGATAGCAGTCTCTACAGTTCTCCTCTGTGCCTTACCTCAGGTAGGTTGCTGTACAAGGTCGTGGGACTTTGACTAAACCCATTTGGCTTTTCTAATACCACCTATTCAAAGAAAAAGAAGTTTGGTAGTTAACACAGTCCCAAGCAACCAAAAATCCAAAACATTATTCACCCAAGACCTCAAATCTTACAAGGAAAGGGAGAGATGGAGGGAAGGAAGAACAAAAAGAAAGATTAACTTCCAGTGCTCCATGGGAAATACAAAGAAGAGAGGGTGGAGAAGTGGATGAGGACTTGAGAGGGACTACCCCAGCCTTGTAGGGAGGCCAAGGAAACCTAAGGCTAAAACCTTTCAGCAGTTTGGAAAATGCAGGGGCTCTGTTCCTTGTGGCCCAGGAAATACAAGCAGCTGCTCGCCAGAAACAGAAATGGTTTTCCTTGCTCCCAGGGATCCTAACAAGGCTTGACAAAGCATAAATTAAAAAGGGAAGTAGCATTTGTTAAAACTTTTTCCAACCCAAAGCCTGATTATTCATCTTATGACAGCTGGTTTGTGCCAAACAAAGGGCCTGGCCTTTTGGGAGTGTTTGAAAAAGTTAGGTTCTTACTGCCACCTGACAAAGCACCTCCCACCAGCTAGATGTGAGTTCAAGCAGCAAAATGAATTAAGAGAATGTCTTTCACAGAAGCCTAGAACAGGCTGAAGCCAAAGAGGAACTTTCTGGGCACCAGCTGCTGGGCCACTGCTCCCATCAGAGTAACAGGGGCAGGGGCTGCTGGAGAAGGACCATCTTACCTAAACCAAAATGCAAATGAAGGAGTATAACCCAGAATCCCAAAAGAGGATGAGGAGGGATCATGGAAGAGATAGCTCTGCTTTCCTGAGGACATTTCTTTTCTGTCCTCAAATTTGGGGAAAGCAGAAAAGTATCATCACAGGATTATCTATCCCAGGAAGAACTTACCTCATCAGTTCAGTCTAACAAACATTTACTGATGGCTTTCTGCATCCCAGACCCTAAGCCTGAATACAGAAACAGAGGGCAAACACCGAGCCTCAAAGAGCTTCCCCATCGGGTTCAAACCAAACCCATTGCCATCAAGTTGATTCCAACTTATAGCAACCCCCATTGGGTTTCCAAGGCAGTCAATCATTATGGCAGGGGATGCCCCATCTTCCTTCTGCAGAGCAGCTGGTGGGTTTAAACCGTCAACCTTCTGGTTAGTAGGCAAATAATGCCTTAGGCACTGTGCCACCAGAGCTCCTTATACCAGGTTGTTGTTGTTATGTGCTGTCGAGTTAGCCTCGACTCATAGCGACCCCTCCTTGGATTGCCGAGGCAGTATCACTACGGAAGTAGATTGCCCCATCTTCCTTCCGAGGAGTGGCTGGTGGGTTTGAACCACCAGCCTTCTGGTTAGCAGTCAAGTGCCTTAGGACAGCTAGAGACAGCTATATACATAGATAACTAAGAGGCAAGGGCCAAGGCTTCCAATGTGCACTACAGATGTCACCCAAATAAAGTGAAGTCAACATAAAAGAACCTTGGATTTATAGCAGATCATCCACTTCACAACACTTTGTTTTACAGGAGGATTAATCACAGAATTCTTCTAGATGAGACTTTGCCAATGAACTTAAGATAATTTGATTTACATACATTCAATTTTTGTACAGTGTTTGAGGAACATCTGCATTTATATACAGGCTGCAATGTGTAAATGCATGTTCCCATCTGCTGGAAAGCCTTAACTAGATAGTGAGTGCTCAAAGAAGTTACTTAGTTATATCTCCTATATTCCCTCCTTTTCTGTCACTGGATGGTTGGTAAAAGGGCCTGCCTGGTAGAACCCCACCTCCTCAGTGAGGATGCAACCATGGAGCAGTTCCCGTTACCTTTATCTCCTGTTGATGAGAAGAATCTCCTGGATCTCTGTCAAGCTTGCTACTTATATCTTCTCGGAGCTTCTGTAGGCAGCTCCTGGCCTAGGAAGGGAGCACAAGCAACTTTACCTTTGGGGTAGGGAAAGAGAACATGCCAACTCACCCACCTTCATACCCCATCCCCAACCTGTACCACTCTGAGTCAGCACTGTTGTAGGCACAGTCTGGGAACAGGAAGGACCCAGATCAAGTGGAGTTACAGCCCCAGTACCTCTTATGCAAGCAACAAAAAAATTACAAACCCTACCCTGGTGTAACTAACATTCTAGTTGGGGAAACAAGGACCAAGGAGTAGCATGAACCGGGGAGAAGGTTAGAAAACACCGGGAAAGGGTTGCTGCTGTTGAGTTGGCCCCAGTTGGAGGCAATCCCATACATAATGAGATTGGACATTGTGACCTATAGGGTTTTCCTAGGCTGATTTTGAGAAGTAAATTGTCTGTCTTCCTAGTCTATCTTGGTCTGGAATCTCCCCCGAAACCTGTTCAGCATCACAGCAATACACAAGCCTCCAATGACAGATGAACGGGGACTGCACCTGCGATGCACCGACCAGAAATCAAACCCGGTTCTCATCACGAAAAGCAAGAATTCTACCACTGAACCATCACTGCCCTCTAAAGATAGTACTGTTGTTATTGTTATGTGCCATTGAGTCGGCCCCGACTCATAGCGACCCCTCCTTGGGTTTCTGAGGCAGTATCATTACAGAAGTAGGATTGCCCAACCTTCCTTCTGGTATATGGTATTTAATAAGTATTTACTGGTTATCACATTACAACCAAAAGGTCAGAAATGATATTTGACACGTGGGAGAGCATGGTGCCACTTTGAAGAAATGAAGGGAATAGAAGGGAAAAGCTGGCACCCACAAAAGACAGGGGCCAAGTAAAAATATGAGGGTTAGAAGAATAATGTAGGCACTCCCACAGAGAAAGGGAGTGGTGCCCACCTCCTGAATGTACTGGACCTCACTCTTCAGCTGGTTAATATTCTTCTCATGGATCATCTTGTCTCCAGACCTTCCCTTCAAGTACACCTGAAATAGGGAAGACAACACTAGTTAAATTAATTCCACGCAAACAGGCAGCCTCATACTCTGCTGATGGGAAGGTAAATTGTTACCACCTTTCTGGATGGCAATCTGGTAATTCAGATCAGAAGACTTAAAAATTTATTCACTCTTTGACCTAGCAAATTTACTTCTGGAAATTTATTCTAATTAAATAAATTGAGCTAAAGGACTTAAGTGGCATAAATACTCATCCATACTCATAGAAAGGGGACTGGAAGAATATACTCCAAACCTGTCACTATGGTTCCTTCTGTGGAAGAAAGTTGTGGAATGGGGTTTTTGCATTTTGCTTCATATACCATCCTTGAATCTTTTACAATTGAGAAAATATTTCTGTATTATATAACACAGACTCACATGATTCAATAATACATAAGTTGAGCAAAATATTGCTTATGGTCACAAAAAACTGGAAACAAATGAAATATCCAACAATAGGGGTGTATCTATACAGTGAAGGAGTCCTGATGGCACAGTGACTACGTGGTCAGCTACTAACCAAAAAGTCAGAGGTTCAAACCTACCAGCCACTCTGAGGGAGAAAGATATGGCAGTCTGCTTCCACAAAGATTTACAACCTCGGAAACCCTGTAGGGCAGTTCTACTCTGTTCTATAGGGTGACTATGAGTCAGAATTGACTGGACAGCAATGTTTTGTTTTTTTTTGTATATCTATACAACAGAAGGCTTGTGGTTCAAACCCACCAACCACTCCTCGGAAGGAAGACCAGGCAATCTACTTCTGTAGAGATACCGCCTAGGAAACCCAAGGAGGTGTCACTATGAGTCAGAATTGACACGACGGCAGTGAGCTTGTTTTGGTTTTGGTATAAAACAGAATACTGGGCAGCCTTTAAAAATTCTAAATATTTACATTTATTGACAGTGAGGATGTTATACTATATCATTAAAGTGGGAAAAAAAGTAGATTGTAGAACAGAGTATGTAATATGATGGCATTTTGGAAAAAATGTCATGCATAAGAATGTGTCTGGGAGGATACCTAATGAAGTGTTAGCAGTGGTGGTTTTCATTTCTTCAAGAGGCAATACACCAACTTACAGTTTTTAAAAAATTAAGGGCATCCAAAGTGAAAAGTAAGAAGTAAAATTGCCTCTATTTGCAGGTAACATGATCTTGGATACAGCATTTCTTAAAGAATCCAATTAAAAAAATATTAGAATAATGCATTTAGCAAGGTTGCACCATATTTATTATAAATATACAAAAATTAGTCATATTGCTATACACTCGCAATGAATAACCCAAAACAAAGTTAAGAATACAAATCTATTTACAATGTTGTTGTTGTTGTGTGCCATCAAGTCGGACCTGACTCATAGTGACCCCTCCTTGGGTTTCTGAGGCAGCATCAAGTAGATTTCCCCATCTTCCTTCCAAGGAGTGGCTGGTGGGTTTGAACCGCCAGCCTTCTGTTTAGCAGTCAAGTTCCTTAGGCACTATGAGACCACAGTATTTGAAAAAGAATAAAATACTTAGGAGAATAGATTTAACAAAATAAGTACAAGACTTGTATACTAAAAACTGCAAAACAGTGTTGAAATAAATGAAAGAAGACCTAATTAAGTGAAAGACACCCTGTGTTAATGTATTGGAGGACTTAATATTGTTAAGATGGTAATGCTCTCCAAATTGATCTAAAAATTCCATACAATTTCTGTCAAAATTCAAATTAGCTTCTCTGCAGAAACTAACAAACTGACCCTAAAATTCATACAGAAATGCAAGGGACCTAAAAAGTCAAAATAATTTTGAAAAAGATGAACAAAATTAGAAGACTCATACTTCCTAATTTCATAACTTACTACAAAGCTACAGTAATCAAAACAATGGTACTGGCATAAACACAGACATACAGATAAACAGAATACAATTTAGAGTCTAGAAATAATAATAATTATTAGATTATTATATAATGTATTAATAATAGTAATGTTGTGTGTCATTGAGTCAACTCCAACTCATAGCAACCCTACAAGACAGAGTAGAACTGTCCCATAGAGTTTCCAAGGCTGTAATCTCTATGGAAGCAAGCCTTTCTCCTGTAGACCAACTAGTGGGTTCAAACCAGCAGCCTTTCAGTTAACAACCACATGCTTAACCACTGCTTCAACAGAACCCCTTATAACAATAATAAATATAATAACAATAATATGTTCAGTTGATTTTCCACAAGGGTGCCAAGGCAACTCAATGAGGAAAGAATAGTCTTTTCAAAAATGATGCTGGAACAAGTAGATATCCACATGCAAATGAATGGAGTTGGACCTCTGCCTCACACCATACACAAAAATAAACTCAAATAAAACAACAAATACTAGCAAAGGTGTGGAGACACTGAAACCCTCATACACTGCTGGTGGGACTGTAAAATCACGCAACCACTGAGGAAAACGATATGGATCTTCCTTAACAAGCTGGAAATACAAATACCATATGAACCACTACTAGGTATATATCCTAGAGAAATAAGAGCTATGACACAAACAGATATATGCACACCCACGTTCATTGCAACACTATTCACAATACCAAAAAGAGGGAAATAACCTAAATGCTCATCAATAGAGGAATGGATCAACAAACTATACTACATACACACAATGGAATACCATGCAGTGTTAAAAAGAACAATGATGATTCTGTGAAACATCTCATGACATGGATGAACCAAGGACAGTGTGCTGAGTGAAACTGGTCAATCACAAAAGGACAAAACAAATATTGTATGAGACCACTATTGTAAAAAGTCAAGAAAAGATTTTCACACAAAAAGAAGTATTATTTGATGGTTACCAGAGGTGGAAGGGGAAGAGAAGGGAAACCACTAACTAGAGGGTAGATACATATTAACTTGGGTGAAGGGGAAGGCAATAAACAATAAGGGGAAAGCCAGCAAAAATAAATAAGCTCAAAATGGATTATAGATCTATTTGTAAGAGTTAAAATTATAACTCTGAAGAAAAGACAGGAGTAAATATTTGTGATATTTCTCAGACAGGACACACACACACGCACACACAGAGAGAGACAAAAGGAAAATAGATATACATTAGAGCTTAATCAAAATTAAAAGCTTTGTGTTTCAAAGGACAGCATAAAGAAAGTGAAAAAACTATGGGGAGGAAGTGGGAGGGTAGCTGTTGCATTCTGGTAAACTGTAGTCAATGTCATAAGACAAAGTGTATGTGAACTGCTGTAATGGAAAGTGAATTTGCTCTGTAAACTTTCACCCAAATCACAATTTAAAAAAAAAAACTGAAGACAACTCACAGAATGGGAGAAAATATTTCCAAATCATATCTAGTATCAGAATATATAAAGAACTCTATCAACTCAACAATAAAAAACAAATAACCAAATTTTTTAATGGGCAAAGCCTTTCATTAAACATTTATCCAAAGGAAATACACAAATGGGCAATAAGCACATGAAAACATACTCAACACATCATTAGTCACTGGGGAAATGTAAATTAAAATCACACTGAGCTATCACCTCACACCTACTAAACCAACAACAAACCCACTGCCATTTAGTTGATTCCAACTCATAGTGACCCTACAGGACAGAATAGAACTGCCCCATAGGGTTTTCAAGGCTGTGAATCTTTACAGAAGCAGAATGCCTCATTTTTCTCTTGTGGAGGGGCTGGTTGTTTGAACTGCCTACTTTTGGTTAGCAGCCAAATGCTTTAACCACTAAGCCACCAGAGCTCCTTCACATCCAGTAGGCCTGCTGTGATTGAAAAAAAAAAACAAACAGAAATTAACAAGTATTGTCAAGGATGTGGAGAAACTGGAACCTTCATCCTCTGCTTTGTTGTTGTTGTTGTTGTTGTTGTTATGTGCTGCTGAGTAGGTGCTGGTGGGATTATAAAATGGTGCAACCACTGTGGAAAAGTTTGGTGATTCCTCAAAAGGTTAAATATAGAGTTACCATATGACCTAGCAATTCTATACCTAGGTATATACCAAGAGAACTGAAAACATATATTCACACAAAAAGTTGATACAAGAGGCGGGGCAAGATGGCGGACTAGGCAGAAGGATTGCACAGACCCTCTTCAACAAAGAAAAGGGAAACCAATTAACACAGACACAGAAGATAATCTT
>NW_006921877.1:1564733-1588875 GCF_000298275.1 Orycteropus afer afer
AATATTAAAAACAAAAAAAAGTAGAAACAACCCAATGTCTATCAACTGATGAATGGCTAAACAAAATGTTGCATAGCCATACAAAGGAATATTATTCAGCCATAAAAAGGAATGAAATAATGATACAAGCTACCACTTGGATGAACCTTGAAAACATACTAAATGAAGGAAACCAGACACAAAAGACCACATATTGTATGATTCCATTTATATAAAATATCCAGAATAGGCAAACCATGTGAGACAGAAAACAGATTAGTGGTTTCCAGAAGCAAGGTAGAAAAGGAGAATGGGAGTGACTGCTAATGGGTATAGGATTTCTTTTAGGGATGATGAAAATATTCCAGAATTAGATAGTGGTGATGGTTACACAGGAGCTCTGGTAGCATAGTGCCTAAGGCAGTTGACTACTAACCAAAAGGCTGGAAGTTCAAACCCATCAGCCATTCCTCAGAAGGAAGGTTGGGCAATCTACTTCTGTAGTGATACCGCCTCAGAAACCCAAGGAGGGGTCGCTATGAGTGGGTTTGACTCAACGGCAGTGCGTTAGTAGTTACACAAAGGAGCCCTGGTGGCAGAGCAGTTAAGACTTGGCTGCTAATCAGAAGGTTGATGGTTTGAACCCACCAGTCACTCTGTAAGAGAGAGATGTGGCAGTCTGCTTCCATAGAGATTACAGCCTTTGAAATCCATCCCTTCCTATGCCCTCAGCCAAGCTGCACCAAAGTCACTACAGACAGACTTTGGTCTCCAGTGTTAAGATCTTTCTGAGAGATAGCCAGAAACTAGCATCTCAGGTCTGGTTCTTCCCACAGCCAAACCACAAGTTCCCTTGGGCAATGAATGTCAGCCACTCCCTCTCACTTATGGAAGGGAAAAAAGAGGTAGGAGAATTAAGCTTACCTTAATGATCTCTTCATGTCCATCATTGGACTCCACCAGTTCTGAGGCCAGAGATTGACCAGGTGACCGGCCAGACACCATGGCATAGGTCTTCCTGCCCGCCTGCCAGAGAAAGGGAGAAATGGCTCAGAAACACATGGTAGGCCCAGAACCCCTGCCTTTCAGCCAATGCAGAAGACCTGTTCCTCAACAGACTTGAGATGTTAGTCTGATTTTGCCATCTAAGAATTAATTTCAGAATCGCTACCAGAAACCGCACAGCAGCAAGACCACTAGACAAAGAAAATTAGTAGAAATCACAGGTTAGTTTCCATTTTAGTGGGGTCTCCCCTCCCCCCTCAAAGCAGCACACAACGCAGAGTTCAGCTGGATGTGTCTGAAAGGTGATGCTCCCAAGCTCACAGCAGCAAAGATGCCTCCAGGAAGCACTAGGGTAAAGTGCTCAGCAGCAAGGAAGGGACACAGCCAAGAGGAAGAGGTCTCACCCCACAGAAACCTCAATACCTTCTGGGCTATGTGTTCAAGTTCATCTCCTGTCAGTTCGCCCTGGAGAGTCAGCCTGAGAATATCCGCGCTGCCCTAATAATGACGACAACAATGATAACCCCTTACTTTCACAGTCTAAGGAGCTCTGGTAGCACAGTGCCAAAGGCATCTGACTGCTAACCAGAAGGTGGGTGGTTCAAACCCACCAGCCACTCTGCAGAAGCAAGACTGGGCAATCTACTTCCATAAAGATTTACGGCCTTGGAAATCTGATGGGAGTCTCTGTGAGTCGGAATTGACTTGATGGCAGTGGGTTTTTTATTTGTTTGTTTGTTTACAGTCTACCAGTACAAAGTACTATAAGTACAGGAACACTTTGCCAACCTTGTGGAGTGGGCCTTATGGCCATTTCACAGACAAGGACAACCGAGGTCCAGAGAGGTGATATTGGCTTGCTCACTCCTGGGTGGTGGGATTCTCTGGGGCCATCTGACAATGCTCTTTCTACTGCAACACAGGCACAGCAGAGGAGATACAACATGCCGCTCCACACAGCTCTAGTGGGCCAACCCCTGTCTTCAGATCTCAGGAGGCACAATGCATGAACTCCTCTTCCCTCAGACCTGAAGAGGTCACCCCTCAGGTACCCAGTCCAGAATACCTGCTCCTGACAGTCAGCCAGAAAGTTACTGAACAAAACTAAAGGAAAGTACCTGAACCCAAACCTCTATTTCCGTAAGCTATACAGAAACAATCCAAATGAAAACAAGTTAGACGATAGGTATTTATCTAGAGACAAGCCTAAGTTCAAAGAACGAAGCAGGTTGTCTTCCACAAATCAAGGAAAGTTAAAAAAAAAAAAAAAAAAAAACCACTGTGTGTGGGAGGGGAATTCAGGGGGAAAAGTTATGGCCAGAGGGAAAAGTAGGAGGCTGGACATCTGGGAAGATGATCGCTCTGAGAGTGGGCCAGCAAGGCAGAGTGGACTAAGCCCTGCCACAACTTTGTGTGAAGGTGGGAGAAGGGCTGGTCTACTCTGGGGCTCTGCTTCCCACCTGAAAAATTAGTTGTTAGCTCTGGGGGTGCAACAGTTAAGCACTCAGTTGCTAACTGAAAAACTGAAGCCAAGAATACCCTAGGGGGCAGTTTTACTCTGTCACATGGGGTCACTGAGCTGGAACTGACTCAATAGCCCCCAACAAGTATAATAAATGAAGTATTTCTAAGGCTTACTCTACCTCCAAGTTTTGAGACAGTATGAAAGCACATTACCTCTCCCAGGCAGTGAAGGGAGGGTGGGCATTGAGCTACCCAAGGATGAAAGTGACCTTGAGGTCACCTGTCCCTGCCCTGCCTTGAAGCTACAGAGCATAAATACCACTTTATTCCTAACAAGTTTTAAGATACCTTCCCAACCTTCCGAATGTCTATTGGAAGGAAAAGAGAAAGGATGGGCTCTGCCAGAGGGAGCAGAGTGAAGCCTCTCTGGGAAGGCATCAGTGCTTCCTACACAAGGAAGAGCAACTTGGTAGAGGAGAAATCAGTCTTTGCAGCCAGAAACTTAACTCTTGGTTTTCTCATCTGTAAAACTGGAATATCACTATCCAACTGAGGGTTTTTGTTGTTGTTGAAGATAATGGATGGAGGGTGCTCTCTGACACATAGGAGGGAGGGGGGAAAAATATCCACTGCCATCAAGTCGATTCCGACTAATAGCGACCCCCATTGGGTTTCTGAGGCAGTAAATCTTTATAAAAGTATATTGCCCAGTCTTGCTTCTGTGGAGTGGCTGGTGGGTTTGAACCACCAATCTTCTGGTTAGCAGTAAGATACCTTACGCATTATGCTACCAGAGCTCCTTATATAGGAAGGAAGCACTCAAATATTAGTCTCCTCCCACATCCTGTAATAAACAATAAACCCGAATTTAGGAAAAAGAGAAGACACACC
Source organism: Orycteropus afer afer (assembly GCF_000298275.1). NCBI lineage: Eukaryota > Metazoa > Chordata > Mammalia > Tubulidentata > Orycteropodidae > Orycteropus > Orycteropus afer. Next base: position 1,568,073 of record NW_006921877.1, read on the forward strand.
CATGGTGGCCCTTAAGTTTTCCCAATCCTGGCAAAGTATTTAGTTTTTAAAAAAAAAAACACTAAGCCCTACCAACATAAACCAGGTCCTTAGTGTGCCATTCAAGGCTCTCCACAATCTGAGTTAACCCACCTTTCCTGCTACTTTCCCTCAGTGCCTTACTTCCAATCCATCCTGTGCTTTCTCACTTTAGTGCCTTTGCTCCCATCATTTCCTTTGTCGTAAATGGCCTTTCTTCTCATTTACACTTGGGACATCTGAAATTCCCTCAAGAGTCAATTCAAATGCCACATCTTCCATGACGCTTCCCTGCATCCTGTGGGAAACGCATCTTCTCCTCCCTTTGAGATCCCTCAGCATCACAAGGCCTCCCGTGGCACCAGAATCTCGGGTATTTGTGTTCCGGGAGGATTTGCCCCTTCTAACTGTTGACTCTGTGAGGGCCATGCTCTGCCACAGCCCTTGACACAGGTAGGTATTTTCTGAATGTGTACTGAATATTCCATGACATCTAGGTCAAGAGAACATTACAAAAGAAGAGGGAATGATTTCAAAATAGTCAAAGTGACTGCCATTTGTTTTCCTCCAGGATACAAGTATGTGCTTTGATTAAAACACCATCTTCCTACACCTGGGGGCAGCTGGGAAAAGCTGGGCCATCCCCCAGTCAGAACAAACGAGTTATTAGGCAATAAAGATCATAAAGTCTGGTTTATTTCATGAACCCAGGCACTCGAAAAGAGCACAGACAACTAGGCTGGGTAGGGTCTGTGGTAGGTAAGGTTGTGTGTCAACTTGGCTGGGCTGTGATTTTGAGTGGCTTGGCAGCTGGATGTAATTATTACTCATGAGACTGAACATGGTATAATAACCTCCATGGTGGAATCTGTTGTTAGCAGTTAATCAGTTGAAGGAGAGTAGTTGAAGGGTGTAGCCTGCTTCCAGCATATATAGGAAAGATTCTGCATTTCGTTCAGTCTTCAGTTCCTGGACTTCAACCAGTGGCCTGCCATGTTGCCTGCCGATGTTAGGACTGATACCTTTGCAGCCTGTGAGCCAACAATCTGCCAATGGACCTATCAACTTTGGAGTCATCATCCTCAGCAGCCAGCAGCTGCATGAGTGAGGAAAAGCTTTCAGCTTGGTCTAGCAGGCCTGGAAGGCAGAGCTGAAGCCCAAAGAGAAGGGGCCTCCACCCAGCCCCTAGAGCCAGTACCCTGAACTCAGACTTTTAGCCTAGTCTTCCCCTAGAGCCAGCACTCTGAATTTGGATATCTAGCGTCCTAAACTGTGAGGGAGGAGCTCTGGTGGCATAGTGCCTAAGGCATTTGACTGCTAACCAGTAGTCTGGAGGTTCAAACCCACCAGCCACTCCTTGGAAGGAAGGTTGGGCAATCCTACTTCCATAGTGATAACTACCTCGGAAACCCAAGGAGGGGTCACTAGGAGTCGGGGCCGACTCGATGGCAAATAACAACAACAACAACAAACTGTGAGAGAATAAATTTCTGTTTGTTCAAGCCATACACATGTGGTATTTGTTAAAGTATCACTAGAGAACCAAAACTGGGCCTTTAAAGGTCATCTCATCCATCCTCCTGCCTCTAAATTAGGTGTTTATATATCTTACAAACACCAATTTTTATAAAGATATTCACCTTTCAGGAAAAGTGATCCTACCCACTCCTCAGGGGTTGCCATTCTTGGATGCTGTTGAGTGGATTTCAACTCACAGTGACCCCATGTGACAGAGAAGAACTCCCCTGTAGGGTTTACTTGGCTATAATCTTTTTGGAAGTAGATCACTAGGTCTTTCTAAAGAGGAGCTGCTGCGAACACTAACCTTTCAGTTAACAGTCCAGAGCTTAACCATTTACACCACTATAGCTCCTTTCCCCAGGGGTAGATTCTATCTGATCTTAGAAAACCAGAAATCTCATCAGTCTGGCCAGTGACAGGCTGAGATAAAAAGTATGTGACCCACTTCTGGCCAATAAGATGTATCTATAAGGCTACTGAGGAGCTCTGGTAGCGTAGTGCCTAAGGCACTTGACTGCTAACCAGAAGGCTGGTGGTTCAAACCCACCAGCCACTCCTCAGAAGGAAGATGGGGCAATCTACTTCTGTAGTGATACTGCCTCAGAAACCCAAGGAGGGGTCGCTATGAGTCAGGTCTGACTCCACAGCACATAACAACAACAACAACAACAACAATAATAAGGCTGCTGGGGAGAAGAGACAGTCTCTCCTGCTGGATCTTGGATTTGGAACTTTGGCAGACATCTTGTGACACAAAGTGAAACCTAACTTGAAAACAAAGCTGACATACTGATGATGGCAGAATGGAAAGATGGAATGGCTCTGGCTCCTTAATGGCAAAGTTGAGTGCTGAATTAAGCTACCCTGGATCTGTCTTAAGGAGCTATGGTGGTGTAGTAGTTAAGGCATTTGGCCGCTAATCAAAAGGTCAGTGGTTCGAACCCAATAGCTGCTCCACAGAAGAAAGATAAGGCAGTTGACTTCTGTAAAGATTTACAGCCTTGGAAACCCAATGGGGGTCACTATGAGTCTGAATTGACTTGCTGACAACAACAACATCTATTTAATTATTTATGTATTTATGAAAGTAATTAACTCCTCTGCAGAATGGAGGGGACAGAGAACCCAGAAACAGACCAGCACAAATATGTCACAAAGGATCCCTGGTGACACAGTGGTTAAAGCACTTGGCTGCTAACCAAAATGTCAGTGATTTGAACCCACCAGCCACTCCACAGGAGAAAGATGTGGCAATGTGCTTCTGTAAATATTTCCAACTATGAGTTAGAATCTACTCTACAGCAACAAGTATAGTCTTTAGTTTGGGTTTTCTGACAGAAGTACCAAAGCAATTCAATGGTGGAAGGATGGCCTTTTTTAACAAAAGGTGCTGTAGAAATTGGGCATCCATGGGCAAAATAAAAGATTCCCAGCCTAAGTCTCACACCTTATACAAAAATTACCTCCAAATAGATCACAAACTTAAATGTTAAACTATAGAACTGTTAGAATAAAAATAGGAGAAAATCGATATAATCTAGGATTAGGCAAAGAGTTCTGACACTTGATGCCAAAAGCATAATTCATGAAAGGAAAAAAAAAAATCAACAAACTGAACTTCACTAAAACTAAAAACTTTTGCTCTGAGAAAGTCTCTGTTAATAAGATGAAAAGTTAGCATCAGAGAAAATATTTGCAAACCACATATCTGACAAAAGACTAGTACTTAGAATATATAAAGAACACTTAAAACTCAATAGTAAAAAAGCAAATAATCCAATTACAAAATAGACAAAAGATATGAGAATACTTTCACTGAAGAAGATATACAGATGGCAAATAAGCACATGAAAAGATGTTTACTAGCATTGGCCATTAGGGAAATGCAAGTTAAAACCACAGATACCACTACTTAACTTGGCTAAAATAAAATATGGTGACAACACTAAATGCTGGTGAGGATGTGGAGAAACTGGATCACAGATACATTACTGGTGGAATATTAAATGATACAGCCCCTCTGGAAAACAGTTTGGCAGTTTCTTTAAAAAATAAAAAAACTAAACATGCAACTACCATATGACCTAGCAACTGCACTCCTGGGCATTATATAATCCAGAGAAATGAAGAGATATTCACACAAAAACCTGTACATGAATATTTATAGCAGCTTTATTTGGAATAGCCAAAAACTGGAAACAAGATTCCTTCAACAGGTGAATGGTTAAACAAACTGTGATATGTCCATATCATAGCATACTATTCAGCAACAAAAAGGAATGAACTAGATACATGGCAACAATAATCTCCACAGAATCATGTTGAATGAAAAAAGCCAATCCCAAAAGATTACACACTACACATAGTCCCCAACTTTTTTAATATTTGAGTTACAATGAACTGCACTAACAACCATCTGTTTCTGGAGATTTTTTTTTTTTTTGGTACAACTTATCATTAGTTGTATGTACTACATACAATGTTGCAGTGTATAATTTGCTGATGTATCATTCTTATGCCAGCCCCAGAAGAGAAATACAGGATTTATAAAGATACTGATAATAAAAGGTAATAATAATGAAAACTGAAAAAAAAAAAAAAAAGAAAAGAAAAAAGGAGGTATTCAACTTAACGTCAGAACTGACTTAGGATGGAGTTGCCTGAACACAGCCCTGTAGTAAATCAGGGACTACCTGTATATGTTCCTCCCCACTGTCCACCCCAGTTATGTGGTTTATTAGGGCAGTAACAGGAATAATTAGGGATCATGATCAGGAAGCACACAGGAAAGGTTGAACAGCTCTCCCAAGGTGGAAAGATCATCCCTCCCATCATCAGGACACTCAGGATAGCTCCTCAGCTGTGCAAGCAAGCTAGCCCTTCTCAGCTGTGTGTGTTACTTCTGGAAGGCCTCCTCAGCCATTCAAGACAAGCCTCCTCTGAAGCCCCTCAGAACAGGTCTCCTCGTCACTTCCTCTTGGCACTCAGTCCTGGACCCTTCTTAGGATTACAGCTGTCAGCAGATCCAGGGCATCTGCCACTGCCAAAGGCAGGCCAACTTGGTCCTACCCTTCTGTTTGCTTTCCTTGGGTATCTACCTCATGCCCTTGGACCATGGCTGCTTTCTCTATATGGGGCAACCAGCTCTGTCAATGACCTTCTTCCAGGAAATGCCCACTATGCTGCTTCATGGGCCAACTCACTCACTGTCAATGTCTACTAGTCTCACGGTTCCTGTTCCTCCTACTACAGCTGCCGTTTCTCTGCTGCTCAGCTCTGTTGTGCTTGCCACCATTTCTCTGCTGCTGGGACTTCTTCTGGACCTTGCTCCATCTTCAGTGTTATAGCCCTTGTCCCATATTTACAGCTCTTTTAGGAGGTTCCCTCCTCGCTCATTCTTTTTCCTAAAAACCTCTGTATGGGTGGCTACTTATATAAGCAAACTCCTTATCAATTTCCAAGCCTGGCTCTCCCAACAGCACCACAAACCCAACAATCCATTCCATGAACCACAAGTCACTGAATCTTATTGTGCAGATTTTTAAACCACTACAACATATGAATAGCAAATCCACCAATCACAAGAAGGCACATAAAACAAATCAACCACAGGGCAGACTGCAGCCCAACCCAGCATTTTGGGCAGAATTACAAATCCAGGGCCAAAAAGACCATACATAAGAGAAACCCACTACACTGCATTTGCTATGGCAGGATGTGCAGTGTGGGATTAATGATAAACCTTCCTCAGAGTAATTTGGTCTTTGCCCTCAGTTCCTGAGAAATACGATAAAATCTTGTAATATGCTGAGTAACAGAGGTGTCTTTGTTATCTAGGCCAGTACCTGAAGCTTGTGCTAATGAGTAGAGACTGTCAAAGCCAAAAAGACCACCTCATAGCTGGTATCAGCTGACTAATACTCAGCTGGATGAAAGTTTACAGAGCAAATTCATTTTCCATACAATAGTTCATACACATTGTTTCATGACATTGATTGCAACCAAAACACAATGTAACAGCCCTCTTCCCACTTCCTCCCTGTGGCTATGTTTTCCCTGTGTCTTTCTTTCTCACGCATTCCTTCCCTCTGAGCTATCTCACAGTGCAAATACTGTCCTTCTGATCTCCCATAGTTGATTATTCTAAGGAGTGTACCTAAACTAAAAAATTGCCGTTGAGTTGGATCTGACCCCTCCCTGGGTTCCCGAGGCAGTATCACTACGGAAGTAGATTGCCCAACCTTCTTTCTGAGTAGTGGCTGGTGGGTTTGAACCTCCAGACTACTGGTTAGCAGTCAAATGCCTTAGGCACTATGCCACCAGAGCTCCTACCTGGCATAAATGTTCACCATATACACCTGTCTATTTGGCTGGAAGCCATGGGAGTGAGTTCAATTCCAGGCCCAAAAGGTCACTAGAGGCCACTGTCTTGGCGATTTCACCAGTCTCGATCAGACCAGTAAGCCTGGTCTTTTTTATGATTTTGAGTTCTGTTCCACATTGTTCTTCCACTCTATCCAGGAGCTCCTACACTGATCCCTTTCCAAGTGGTTGATAGTGATAGCTGGGCACCATCTAGTTCTTCTGGTCTCATGGCCATATAGGCTGTGGATTGCATGGTCTACTAGTCCTTTGGACTAATTGTTTCCATGCATCTTTGGAAATCTTTGGTTTTCTTCATTCTTCTTTGCTCTGGACGAGGAGAGACCCATTGGTCCATCAAGATGATTGCCTGCAAGCTTTTAAGACCCCAATCACTACTCAACAAAGTAGGATATGGAACAATGTTCTTGTGTAGTATGCTATGCCAATTGAGATTTATGTCTCCCATGACCATGGTCCCAAGCACACAGCTCTAACACTTCACTCCATCAGGGTAGCACAGTTGACTGTGCCTAAAAAGTTATAATTTTTCACCTTGTTAGTTCTATTTTTATGGACATTCTTATCTCAAACTCACTGCCATCAAGTCAGATTCAAGTCATAGCAACTCCTTCTTGGGTTTCTGAGGCAGTATCACTAGGGAAGTAGATTGCCCAACCTTCCTTCCAAGGAGTGGCTGGTGGGTTTGAACCACTAGCCTTCTTGTTACCAAATGTGTTAGGCACTACACCACCAAAGCTTCCAGACATTCTTACAGCACATACAAATACATATGTAGAATATCATCTGCCAACTTTATATATGGTCATGGGTATATTTATTCCCTTTTCCCTAGACATACCTGATCTGTCTAGTCATCTATTTACCCACAGATTTAATGTTTGTTATCACTGATAATGCAATATTATATATGTAAAAGTGTTTATCTTTGCTATCTGTACCTCTTGTGCACCCCTGTGTCTTCAATTAGTTCCAGTAGTTACCTTGCTAAGTCTCTTGGGTTTTCTATGTAGACAATCATATTATCTATAAATAGGGATAGTTATACTTCTCTTTACTGTGATAGTTGGAGCTGTGTGTCAACTTGGCAAGACCACAATTCTGTGTGGTTTAAGCAGTTGTGATGTGGATTATTCCCATGATGGGATCGGATGTATATGTTTTGAACAGCCAATCCATTGAAAGGGAGTTTCCCTAGGGGTGTGGCATGCTTCCAATATATTTACAGACATCCTGGGAAAAGAGACACTCTTCTGTAGATCAGGATTCTGTTGTGCTGCCTACAACTGTCCATGAGAGAACAATCCACCATTCAGCCTGGAGATCTTGGATTTGTCTTTCGTTGGAGTCAACGGCCAGTATACTGCCTGCCAACCTTGAGCTTGTCAGCCCCTGCAGCTGCATGAGTCGGGAAAAGCCTCCAGCTTGACATTTGATCCAAGAATTTGGGACTTGCCAGCTTCTATAAGTGTGAGCCATTTTCCTAAGATAACTTCTCTTTCTCTATATGTATATATAAGCTTTCCTGGTTTTGCTTCTCTAGAGAACCCAGCCTAACACACTTACCAATTTGGATGCCTTTTATTTCCCTTTCTTGCCTTATTGCCCTGACTAGGACTTCCAATACAATGTTGAACAGAAGCAGCGAAAGAGGACATCCTTGTCTGGTATCATTTATATAACATTCTTGAAATGGAGAACAGATTGGGGTGACCTGGACTTAAGAAGAGGATGAGAGCATGAAGGAAGTGAGTATGGCTCTAAAAGGGCAATATGAGGCATCCTTGTAATGATGGAAATGTTCTATAGCTCGACTGTAGCAATGTCAACACTCTAGTTATGAAACTGTACTATATATAGTTTTGCAATACATTAATACTATGGGAAACCGAGTAAAGAGTATAGGATATCTCTATTATTTCTTACAATGGCATGTGAATCTACAACTATCTTTTAAAAAACAAAACAAAAAAAAGTAAGTAATATTCTTTGAAGAATTTTCAGGGACAATTACTGAAGAATATAATGAAGAAAACAAGCACTTATCCTACTACCAAGAAAGAAACACTATTAAAATGTTAGTGAATCTCCTTATATTTTTTCTGTGTGTAATTTTTGAAATGTATTTTATTGTTCATAATTATATACTTGCTTTATATCCTTTAACATTTAATTTTCATAGCATCAAACATTGTTCAAATTGGCATTTAATGACCACTCCATTAAATAGATTAAACCAATTTATTCAACCTAATCTTTATGTAGGTTATTGTCAATTTCTTTTTATTATTTTTTTTTAAATTTTATAACAGATCTTTTATTGTGATAGAATAAAGTAATACACAATAGTACCCAGATCACCAGAATTCCTTTCTTTAAATTTTTTTATTGTGATTTGGGTGAGTGTTTGCAGAGCAAATTAGTTGTTCATAAAACAATTCACACACATTTTGTTTTGTTACGTTGATTGCAGTCCCTGCAATGTAACAGTACTCTTCCCATTCTCTGTGTGTGTGTGTATGTGTGTGTATTTACTCCTTCTTTCCTATCCTTTCCTACCTTCTGAGCTTTATCCCTGGGCAAATGCTGCCCTTCTGATCACATATGGTTCATTATTATAAGAAGTGCATACCTCCCTAGTGTTATTGTTGACCTTCTGTGCCTATCTATTGTTTGGCTGAAAGCTGAGCTGCTGGGGTGAGTTCAGGTTTGAAGACTGCCTGCCGGCCATAGACTCAGGGCTTCTATCACTAGTCTCTATCACACCAGTAATCCTGATCTATTTTTTTTTTTAAATGATTTTGAGTTTTGTTCCACATCTTTCTCCCACTACATCCAGAACCTCCTATTGTGAACCTTTCAGAGCAGTCAGCAGCCGTAGCCAGGCACCATCTAATTTTTCAGGCCTGGAATTGAACTAGGCTGAAGACTTCAAAGTAAGAGAATATCCAAATGGTCAATAAACATATTAAAAATGGTCAACCTCTCGGAAGTGAAGAAGAATGCACAAAAAACATAAAAAACAAGGGCATTTAGAAGCAATCAACCCTAGGATATGATGGCCCTCGAGACCAGAAGAACTGGATAGTGCCCAGCTACCAACGCCAACCACTTAGGAAAGGATCAAATCTGGAGATTTTGGATAGAGTGGGAGGGAAAACGTGGAACAAAATCCAAAAACTCAATAATGACCAGAATTACTGGTCAGATGATATCTGGTGAGACTCCCAATACTATGGCCCTGAAATACATTCAACGCCTGGAATAAAACTCACCCCCAGGGGCGGGCTCTCAGCCCAATAGTTAATAAGATGTACACACAGACCACTCAACCCAGGATGCCGCACCCATACACTCAATAGTAATACATCCCTTAGAGCAATAGACCATGGGACACCAGAGGACCAACATTCAAACTGAGGAAATGCAGGACAAACAGGAGTGCATAATTATGGGGGACACAGGGGGAGGGTGCAGGGTAGGGAGGGGAAGAGACTGGGTTAGGGTTGGACATGGCGAATGGGAAATGAAACTAAATGTAAGCGTGATACTGAATGTAAAACAAGCTCTTAAAATAAAATAAAAAACAAAAACAAAATAAATAAAAATGGAACTGGAAACTAAAACCACAAGACAATACTAGTACAATATACCTATCAGAATGCCTAAAATGACAATGACCAAAAAAACGTGTTGAGAGTATGGAACAACTGGAATTCTCATATACTGATGGTAGAAGTATTCATTATCACAATGACTTTGGAAAACAGTTTGGAAGTATCTACCAAAGATGAACATTTAGATACCTCTCAAACTCATTGCAAATGAGTTGAGTCTGACTTATAGTGACCCCATAGGACAGAGTAGAACTGCCCCATAGGGTTTCCAAGGCTGGAAATCTTTAAAGAAGCAGACTGCCTCATTCTCCTCCCATGGAGCGGCTGCTGAGTTCAAACTGCCAACCTTCTGGTTTGCAGCCAAATGGCTTAAACATTGTACCACCAGAGCTCCTTCACATACCCCAAAGATCTAGTAATTCTACTTGTAATGATCTACCCAACAGAAATGTGCAAATCCTCAAGAAGAAATACACTAGCATTTTCATTTTTTAGAAAGCCAAAAACTAGAACGTACCCGGTTGTTCATATATAGCAGAATGGATAAGTAATGATATATGCATACAATGGAACACTGTACAATAATGAAAAAATGAATTACTGTTACATACAATATGGATGAATCTCACAGCAAAAGAATCCAGACATAAAATTATGCTATAAATTCCACTTATACAAAAAGTACAAAAATAAGCAAAACTAATATATGCTTTAGAAGTCAGGGTAGTAGCTACCCTTGAGGGCAGGGGTTAAGTACTGACCAGAAGGGGACTTGAGAGGGTTTCTGTGGTTCTGGTAATGATCTATTTCTAGATTTAGGTGCTTGTTACAGAAGTGTGTCCAGTTTGTGAAAAAGACTGTACATTTATGATACATGCACTTCTCTGTATGTTAGTCTTCAATCAAATGCTTTAAAAAAATTGGGAGGGGACTCCTTATCACGGCATTAAAGCCCCTCATTATCATGTCTATCATTGTCTATACCACATGATGCCACATAATGCCTTGACTCCCACTAGTAACCTACATGTACTCTACATTTCAACTATCTCAACCTTTCCTGATCCAATTGTAGAAAAGCAGCTGAATCTCAGTCTCCATTTTCTGTTGACAAGTCTTCTAATCTAATGCGCACTCCCATCTACCTATGGATGCACATGTTGTTCTCTCCTGGGATGCCCTTACCTCCTTGCCTCCTTAGAGAATTCCCATCCAGCCTTTAAGACTCAGCTAGAGCATCCCTCCTCTGAGGGTCCTATACAGCACCCCTCAGTTAGAGCCTGCTCCCTGCACCCACCACCCTCTATACACCCTACACTATAACAGTAACCTCATTCTTTTTATCCATCTCCCCAAGTAAAATCATGATTTTCTTGAACATATGGATGATTTACTTAGCACAGTGCCTGGTCTAGAGTAAGTACTCAAAAAGGAATCCCAGGTGATGTGAATTTCCTTTCTTCTGAGAAATCCAGACTTCTCAGTTTTGAGAAGCAGTATAGGATACTGGAGAAAGCAGACAAGAAAAGGAGGAAAACAAAATAAAACAAAAAATAATAATAAGCAAAGGTCAAGGAAGGCAACTATAAAAGAAATATAAGTGGCTATAGAGTCACTAGGAGCGCTGGTAGCACCATGCCTAAGGCATTTGACTGCTAACCAGAAGGTTAGAGGTTCAAACTCACCAGCCGCTCTATGGAAGGAAGACAGGGCAATCTACTTCCATAAAGATTTACCGCCTCAGAAACCCAATGGGGGTCACTATGAGTTGGAATCAACTTGATGGCAGTGAGTTGTTTTTTTTGTTTGTTTGTTTGTTTTTATAGAGTTGCTGGCAGTGGGTTTTTGGGTTTTTTAACGGATGTATGAAAAAATGCTCAACCAAATGCTCAACCTCACCAGTCCAAGGAAAAGCAAATCAAAACAAAATGAGATATCATTTTAAGGGTACTTCATAAAATTTTATTGTTTTATTATTATTTTTGCAGTGTTCCCTCCCCTCCCCATAAAATTTATTTTTAAAAGTATAATAATAAGACATATAGAAATATGTTCATAGCACCATTATTTGCAATAGTAAAATAATAGAAACCACCCAGATGGTCCATTGACAAGAAAATGGATGAACAAACTCTGGCATATTAGTACAATGAACTGTATTATTCAACAACTACAGCTACATCCATCAACATAAATGACTCAAAAATAATGGTAAGAAAAAGCAAGCTGTAGAATATAGAACATATCATGTATATAATGTTCAAACTGACAAACAAAGGAATATATTCTTTGGGTTTGTATCCATATGCAGAAAAATTATAACAAAAGCAGAGAAAGAAATGTAAAATTCAAAGCAGTGATCACTTACACAATGCAAACAGGGAGGGACACCAAGGTCTTCAAAAGTATTGGCAAAGTTCTCTTTCTTAAGCTGCGTGTTGGGTAAACAGGTGTTCATTTATTTGCTATGTTTTAAAACTTTCCATGCGTTCTGGTTGGAGCTCTGGTAGCACAATGCCTAAGGCACTTGACTGCTAACCAGAAGGCTGGCGGTTCAAACCCACCAGCCACTCCTTGGAAGGAAGGTTGAGCAATCTACTTCCGCAGTGATACTGCTTCAGAAACTCAAGGAGGGGTCGTTATGAGTCGGGTCCAACTCCACGGCACATAACAACAACAACATATGTTCTTGTTACCTAGTGCCGCTCTGACAGGAATATACCACAAATGGGATGCTTGAACAAACAGAAGTTTATTCTCTTACAGTCTGGAGGCTTTAAGTCTGAGTTAAAAGTGCCAGGCTTTAGGGGTTGGGTGAAAGCCCCTCAACCTTGGGCTTCAGCTCTGCCTCCTGCTCCCAGCCCACTGAAGCTGGAGGCTTTTCTTCACTCAGACAGCTGCTGGCTGCTGAGATTGACAAGCCCTAGGTTGACAAGTAAAAAGGCACAGTCCTGATGTTACCAAACCACACAGCAGGCCATTAATTCAAGTCCACTGAAAGTCCCATGGTTGGCAGAGCACTGCAGGCTGCTGAACAACGACATGGCTACATGCAGGGTTCAAGCATGCCATAAGCTAGAAACCATTCCCAAAACTGCTGCTTATATACAGGAAGCAGACCACATCCATAAAGCAGCTACTCAGCTACTTGTGGTAGATCCCACTATGGAGTTGATTGCCAGTCTCATCATGGGGAATAACTACCACCAGCTGCCCAGCACTCAACTAGGCCCAGCCAAATTGACACACAACCTTAAGTACCACAATTCCACCCCTTGTCAACTTGGCACCTGTACTGATCTTCAATGGGTGGTATCTGTACAGATCTCCTTCACTGGATGGCTCCGGTCCCCTAGTTCCTGAGTGGTGACCTCACCCCCTTGGCCTGGTGGGCCCCATTCCTCTCCCTCTTGGCATGGCAGCCCTGCCCCCTCACTCTTGGGCAGTGGCTATGACTCCATCCCACTGGCTCATGTGAACAAGCAGCCCTACACTCCAAAACCAAGGTGGTGAAGGTGTGGCTCTTTGAAACCTAGAGGGCTGTGGTGGTTTCATCCCCAAAGGCCATGGTCCTACCCTTGAGGGTGAGACAGCTCTGCTTCCCATTTCCTTGGCCTCTCCACTTCTGCCGATTAATATCCAAGAGCAACCCACTCCGCCAGGGATCTTCCTGCCCAAAGAACACTTAGTTTTCTTGTTCCATGGTCTGGACAACCTGCTACTCCATCTCATGCTGGTCTCTTCTACCAATTAATGCCCAAAGGCAACCCATCCCACCAGGAAGCTGCCTACCCAATGGCATCTGGCTTAACAACCTTAACTACCACACCATATATGCCAGTCTTCTTTCATGCATCACAGTCAAGTCACTTGAGTTTTCTTCATACAGATCCTGCAGAGACATATTTCTAGACCACTGAATGGCAAATATTAAAGCAACTGATAGTACCCAGGATCAGTGAAGATGCAGTGAAAAAGACTAATCTTATACATTGTTGGACAGAGTGAAAATTTTAAATACACTCACCTTTCACCCGGTAATATCATTTTTAGGAATCCATCTTATGAAAATCTATGTACATATGCCCAGAGACATATGTATAAGACTGTTAACTGTAGCACTATTTATAATAGTTAAAAATAAATATTCTCTAATAAGTAAGTGAATAAAGGATGGTGACATTTATACTATGAATGTTAAAGAAACATCTATGAACTGATAGAAAAGATCTCCCAGAAATATCAAGGAAAAAAATAAAAAGGCAAGTCACATATTAATAAAATATGACTTATTTATTTAAGAATGTATGAGGCAGTCTGCTTCTATAAAGATTTACAGCTTTGGAAACTCTACGGGGCAGTTCTACTCTGTCTTGTAGGGTTGCTACGAGCTGGAAGTGACATGATGACAATGTGTGTTGTCCATGTTCATAATACTAGTCACTGCCAACTCCTATATAGTGCAATTACTATGGCGGTTCAAACCCACCAGCCACTCCTCGGAAGGAAGGTTGGGCAATCCTACTTCTGTAGTGAAACTGCCTCGGAAACCCAAGGTGGGGTCACTATGAGTTGGGGCCGGCTCGACGGCACATAACAACAACAACAATAAAAACTATGTGTCAAGCCTTGTTGAAGTGCTTTACACATTAACTCATTTAATCCTCGTATCACTATATGGTATGTACTATTATCAACATCCCCATCTTATGGATGAGAAACTGAGGCACAGAAGCACAGCAGGTTACCCAACTAGAATGGGCAGAGCCAGAATTCACACCCAAGTCATGTGGCCCCAGAGTCTGTACTCCTAACCACCAAGCTACATGGCATCCCTTGGATGTAAACACAGACAAAAAGTACTGAGTTCATACACACTATACACACTAAATTGGTAAGTAAAGGGAGATTTTCATTCTGTGTATGTCCAGTGTTTGAAACTTTTTGTTGTTCTTGTTAGGAGCTATCGAGTCCGTTCCGACTCATAGCAACTCTATGTACAACAGAATGAAACAGTGTCCAGTTCTGCACCATACTCACAATCATTGCTATGCTTAAGCCTATTGTTGCAGCCACTATGTCAATCCATCTCATTAAGGGTCTATGTACAACAGAATGAAACATTATCTGGTCCCATACCAGCCTCACAATTTTTGCTACGTTGGAGCCCATTGTTGCAGCCACTATGTCAACCCATCTTGTTGAAGGTTTTCCTCTTTTTTGTTGACTACTTTACCAAGCATGATGTCCTTCTCTAGGGACTTGTCCCTCCTGATAACATGTCCAAAGTACATGAAATGAAGTCTCGACCATCCTCACTTCTAAGGATCATTCTTCTGGGTATAATGCTTCCAAGGCAGAACTGTTAATTCTTTTGGCAGTCCACAATATAGTCAATATATTTTGCCAACACCATAATTCAAATGCATCAATTCTTCAATCTTCCTGATTCACTGTCCAGCTTTCACATGCATATAGGCTACTGAAACTACCATAGACTCCAATGATAAAATATATTTAAAAAAAAGAGAAGGAAAGAAAAAGCACTGAACTTAGAGTCAGAGGCTGGGTCTGAGTCCTGACACCTACTAATCCTTGAGCAAGCCACTTTATCTCTCTAAGCCTCAGTTTTCTGAGTAAGACAAGGGTGAAAATACCTACCTTGCCTATATTTTAGGGTTCTTGGGAGGACAGAATCATGTGAAAGTGATAAATCACTTCACAAAGGTGAGGCAGCATTCTTTTCCAAGCAGCCCTGGAAAGGACTGCAAGGAGTAAATGGCACAAACTATCCTCGGAAGGAAGGTTGGGCAATCTACTTCTGTAGTGATACTGCCTGGGAAACCCAAGGAGGGGTTGCTATGAGTCGGGGGTGACTCGACGGCACATAACAACAACAACAACAATCTGAATAGAAGCTCATGAATAAATCTCATGGTCGCTCTGACACCTTATCCTCTGGAACCAAAGAATCCAGTCTGCAAGGTCACAGACTTCACTCCACAACCCCTTCCCACAGCGAAGGAGGGAAAGCCAGGGACCCTTCTCTGCTTGGTACATTTGGTGGGTTTCTGGATCTGGAGTGGCCCCAGGGCTGTGAACAGGCTCCAGGGAGATTTGGGAACACCTCAAATGTCTGGCAGGCTGGTCTCTACTGGGCAGTTACTGAAGGGCAATATGGGAAGTGGAGCCTTCTTCTCTAGGGAAAAAGAACGGGGCTAATCACAAGGTAAGCAGCCTCTAACCTCATAAACATTCTTGGGGAGAAGCCCAGCCACCTCCAAATTACAGGAGGCCTCTCTACTCTCTTCAAACAAATCTCCGCTCCTCTCTACTCTCTTCAAACAAATCTCCGCTCCTCTCTACTCTCTTCAAACAAATCTCCGCTCCTCTCTACTCTCTTCAAACAAATCTCCGCTGTGACTCACTCCTCATAGCAGGGAGGGGGTAAACACATAGCTGAGGGGTTAAAGATCAAGGCACTAAAGAGAAGTGATAGGGAGATAAACAAGGAGGCCTCAGGGGAGATAAACAGGGGAGACCCCAGAGGTTCTCACCAGAGGCTCATATGAATAGGAGAAAGATCTATGAGAAAAGCCTATGTTTTCCCAGTTTCCACTCTCCAAGTTCAAAAGAAAGCCAAGAGAACTGGGTGGGGGGTTCTTATGTGGAATTCTTTCTAAGAGGAAGTTGAGGAAGTGGAGATTGCTCCTGAGCTGGAAACCAGCATCTTTAATTTACCTTCACCCTTTAACCCACTCCTACATCACTTTGTGCCTCAATCTCATCCCCCTACCCCCATGTATATGGTCTCTCAAACTGCTGTGGCAGGGACCTCAATTCCCCCACTCTGGAAAATGGGAATAATCAATCCCTTGTAAGACTGGCTCCCAAGAGACCAGGATGAGGTAAGCCCCATAAAGTACAAAAAAAAGGGGTGGTGGTGGAGGGGGAAGCAGGTGATATGGTTAAGGGCCAACCCTCTCCTTGCTGAAACTCCTAATGGACTTAGCCTGCAGATTTCATGAGCCTTGGTCTTGCCTTCTCCAAGTCAGCAATGCTCCTTTGTTGAGTATAGCACAAAGAATCACTCCCATTCTTCCCTGCAGAATAGCCAACAAAACAGGTGTTTGCTTTTTGTCTGGCTACCTGCCCAGAGGCGAGGGCTGACCAGGTGACTGGGAGGTAAAATGACAAACAGGGAGAAGGAGTGGTACCCTAAATGGGGCGGTTCTTCTCATTACCTGGAGCCCTGGCACAGGACAACACTGGGCCCTGGCAGCAAGGGAGTGTGTACATAGGAGAGGTGGGCTCCTGAAACCTCAACTCTAAAGGAGGCACCCTTTTGCTACACCAGTATCTCTCCAGGAAACCCACTCAGTGCCTAGCCATCCTGAAATGAAAGAGCAAGTTCCTCCAAGGTCCCTCCCCTTAAAGAGCTCACACTGGTGATCCTGCCCTCTCTAGTTGCTGACAACTTTGTGATTTTTGCTTTTGCGTCCCTAGATTCTAAAAGACCATTTCCCTCCCCTTCATTCACCTATCCAGCCCCACTCCACCCAGTATTTTCTTTTCCTCTTCCTGCCCCTGCCACTAGCTTCCCTGGTATATACTTGTTCCCCCAACTAAACCTCCTGACCCCTAGGAAATAAAGGTATTTCACAAGGCTTTGCATTATGATCCAAAGAGGCACATACAGTAATTACCAGCAGGCAGGGAAGATGGTCCCCACCCATTCTGAGCACATGTGTCTGGAATCGAAACCATCTAGGTGCACACCTCCCTCCACTCTGGAGAAATACCGGCAAACGTTGGCGCCAAATGCCTGCTGATTAGGCAACCTTCCTCTCCTGGATCCTCCCCTCCCTCTAGCACAGCACAGGATTCCCCAAATTCCTGGCAGGCTAGGAGACATCAGCTATAGTGCTCCTGAAAGTAGGACCTGGCAATGAATGGGGGAGATGGAAAGGTGCAAGGTGTGAGCAAGAATTTATGGGCTGAGCTTGGGGCAGGTCTCGTGAGTGGGAGGAACAGTCAGTCACCAAATTGGAATGGTTTTCAGCCCAAGAGTTTCTCCCCACCCAGGTGTCACAGAGCTAGGGCCTCTACCATTTTACAGTTCATTCATTCCTTTGGGGTAAGACTCCAGATGAATCTCTTTTAAAATGCAAATATTCCCTCTAAGAGTATTTGGTATTTCTCTCCAAGAGAAATGAAAACATGGGTCCACACAAAAATCTGTACATGAACATTCACAGCAACATTATTCATAATAGCCAAAGGCTGTAGAAATGACCCAAATGTCTACCCACATTTATCCAAGAAGAATATATTCATGAATGATATATCCATGTGCTAGAATATTATTAAGCCATGAAAGGAATGAAGTACTGATTCATATTATAGTGGATGAACCTTAAAAACATTATGATAAGTAAAAGAAGCCAGTTACAAAGGGTCACATATTGTATAATTCCATTTATATGAAATGTCCAGAATAGGTAAATTCATAGAGATAGAAAGTAGACTGGTGGCTGCCTAGGGCTAGAGAAGAGGGGATAGTGGGGAAAATGGGGAATGACTGCTAATGGGTGTGTGGTTTCTTTTTGAGGTAATGAAAATGTTCTAAAATTGGTTGATGGTTGCATATGAAAAATTACTGAACTGTATGTTTTAAATGAATGAATTGTATGGTACACAACTTATATCTCAATAAAGCTGTTATTAAAAATATACATATATACATACACACACACACACACATATATACATACATACATACAAGGCCCAGGGTAAACACTCAATAAATCACAGCTCTGAAAAAAACCAAAAACCAAACACACTGCCGTCGAGTCGGATTCGACTCATAACAACCCTTCCTTAGGTTTCCAAGGCAGTATTACTACGGAAGTACATTGCCCAAGCTTCCTTCTGAGGAGTGGCTGGTGGGTTTGAACCGCCAGCCTTCTGGTTAGCAGTCTAATGCCTTAGGCACTACACCACCAGAGCTCCAGCTCTAGTTATTAAAAAAAAAAAAAGTGGGGCTCAGGAAAGGCTTGGCATTGAACTAATTCATTTTCTGAGGTCCTGAAGGTAAGACTTATTCCAGGGGAAAGACAGTTCAGACTGCAGCTGATGAAATAATTCCAAATCATACAGGCATCCATATTGGCCATCCTCTCTGACCAAGACTAGTCTTAATAACAAAGTAGAGAGGATGAACAAAAATACACAAACATTCAAAACAAGAGTTAACAGTGACAGACTATTTCAAGGGAGGAGCAAGGGAGACTAGCTACCTTGACCAGGAGATTAGCAAAAGGAGGAGGAATAAACTGGTCCAGAGGGGGATTGGTGGAAGGGGGATAACAAAATATGAACCCTGAACATCACTTTGTCTAAGATCAGTCCTGGTTGGGTTGGGGCTAGCAAAGGTTACTTAGGTCCTCACCTTGGGATCCACCACCAGAACAGGGACCTCGATCAACAAGGAAAGGAGAAAGGAAGAGGGAACAAACAAATGTCAGTGTAATGAGAAGGAGCAAGCCTGGACCAGAGCAGAGTTTCCAGACTCTTCCTCCATCCTTTGGCCATGGTGTTGGAGGGAAAGGAGAAGGCAGGAATGGAGGTAGGCTAAAACTAGTTTGTCTAAACCAGTAGCAAATAAAAAATAGCTAACATCCGATCAGACCTGATGTTGCAGTAACTGATGGTAGTCTGAGCACTTACCATGTTACAGGCACTATGCTCAGTGTTTCATAAATGCAGTATCTCACTGAATCCTTACAATAACTTTATGAGAAGGGAATAATTATTATCCCTGCTTTACAGATGAGGAAACTGACACAAAGCAATTAATATGTCAAAGTGATTTTAGGCAAAGCAAATAAGGAAGCACTGACTAGAGTCCACCTCTGTCAGACTCCCAGAACCATGATCTTATAAAAGGAAGGGATAGAAAATAAATGATAATACCTGTGAGGAATGTGCTGCTCAGAACAAACAACTATATGAGACCAAACAGGCAACATTTGCAACCAAAAGCAAAGATGAGAAGGCAAAGAGAGGCAGGGAAACCGGAGGGTCAGAAACAGAGAAAGGTGTAAATGGGATGATGTCAACACACTGAGGAAATAGCAACCAATGTCACAAAACAAACTGTGTATAAATTGTTGAACTGGAAACTAATTTGCTGGGTAAACTTTTACCTAAAATACAATAAAATGCCCCCTCCAAAAAAGTAAGGGAGAATATAAGGAGGGAATCAAAACCAAACTCATTGCCATCGAGTTGTGCCGACTCACAGCAATCCCATGGGATAGAGTAGACCTGCCCCATAGGGTTTCCAAGGTTGTAAATCTTTACCAAGCCTCCTCTTTCTCCACAGAGCAACTGGTGGGTTTGAACCATTGACTTTTTAGTTAGCAACTGAATGCTTTAACCAATGCACCACCAGAGCTCCTATATAAGGAGGGTGATAAATCTTATAACTCCTATAATAGGAAGTCAACAGATGTTTAAAACTGATAAACCAAAAACTATTATTATAAGCATATTATTTAGAAACATGAAGTAAACACCAAATGAACAACTAAAAGAGTTGAAAGTGGTTACTTCCATGGAGCAGGAATTTAGGTGGGAGCTTGCTATTTTCTTTTAAAAGGTTTTGATACTATTAGGTCTTTTTTAAATCATTCACATATATTCCTTTGATAAAATGATTAAAAAGAAAAGAAAATTCGAGAATCATCCATGCCAAAGTCTAGTGTTTTGCCACAGTTTCCATTCACATCCACTGGTAACAGCATTTTTGGCTTTGCTTTGGAAAATCTCCTTCCTTCACTGGGTAATCTGGTAGATTACCAGTCAATCAAGGAACTCTGCCCTTCCCTAACTAAGAGGAGCACCTCTCCCTGAAATCTTGAGCAGAAAGACCTGAAACAGCTGGAATCGACTGGCTCAGAAACAGAAACTCTCCATTTGTTCCTTCCACCTACCCAACCTCAGGCCACCCTTGGTTCAGACTTTTTAAGCTTTCCCCTAAATTCTGTGAGTTGCCCCATTTCCTTTCTAATAAATTCCTCTTCTGCTTAAGTTAGCTGGAGTCACTATGCTGCTTATAACCAAAGGAATGTAATGGGAATGTCTGATAAAAATGAGTTTGAGGTTTATTTGTTCTTTTATTTGCCAATACAACTTACTACCACCAAAAACCCAGTCATTTAATCAATTCTGACAGAGCAATCCTATAGGACAGAGTAGAA
>NW_006921877.1:1589365-1613616 GCF_000298275.1 Orycteropus afer afer
GAATTTGAACTGCCAGCCTTCTGGTTAGCAGTCAAGTGCCTTAGGCACTACGCTACCAGAGCTCCTGTATGTATGTGTGTATGTATATATAATTGAAATAAAAGTTTTGCCAGAAAGGCCTACTCTCATTTATCACAATACATTCTGAGAGTGTTGATTCTATTTCATCATCTTGTAATGCTGGTTCCCATTCAGTAAGTTGGTTTCAGACCCACTCCTGGTTATGATCTGTAGTTTGAAATGCACTGGTCTGTTGTACCTGCTACATCCGCCTCCAATACAAACAACCCAGAGTGTACTAGGCACACTTCCATATCCTTGTGTGGTATGCTAAGAGATAAGGCCTAACTTGTAGGAAAACACCAATAGAGTCCAAGGGTCTTAACTTCCAGCAGGAACTCCACTCAGTTCAACTTTCTACACTGCCCACCCCAGAAAAAAACGCTCAAGCTCTCATTCAATGGTGTGAATATACAACAGGATCCTAGGGACGTCCAGAGTCATAAATTCTAGAGCTGGCTCAGAGGAGAGGAATCCAGGACACAGGCAGTCTCCTGACTGATTGATTGTTTACCATCTCCTCCCCCTCCTTAAAAGCCCAGGAATGTCTTGCAGGGCAAATGTGGGCAATGAGCATTTAATTTCCAGCTTTGGGGTAAAATAACTCTCAAGCCCAGCGTACAAGAAATAAAGATTTATTCTCAACGTTGCCAATGCCTTGGCCTTAAACTTTGTTCTGGATCTCTATTCTACAGCAAGCAAAAAGAAGTCCAAACACCCCCCTCCTTTATTTACCTCATGACCTTTACTTTGCTTCAATCATTCCAAAACAGTGAGCAAGAGTGTGGAGCTAACTAGGATTTGGGCTTGGGGCTGACACAGTAAGCGATGGATCGTCTTTATCTCCTCCAAGTCCCATAGCTGGGGGAGTGAAAAGCTACAGAAAACTAAACGACTAGGGGTTGGAGGTCTGAAACTGAGCAGTAGCAAGGCCTGTATTGTAATGTGATCGAAACAGTGACAGACTGAGTGGAAATGGAGAAGGGACTATAAACATAATTAAATGATCATCTGTACTCTAAACTTGAAATGTGCACCTATTCAACATTCTTTGATGAAAGTCATAATCCAGCAGCAGCTGGGTTAGCTCTCCCTCAAGGGCATGCTGAGGCAGGCCTAGGGAAATGGAATTGGATTGGGGCAGGGGTGGGGGCCTACCTTGACTACCATTTCACTAGCACCCACAGTAGCTTGGAAAGCGATAGAAGAGCCTAGAAACAGCCACAAACTAGCCTCCACTGCCTCTGGACAAGAGGAATCAAATGAGCAGCTGCAGTGTGTAGGAGTGCAGGAGCTGGAAGCCAGGTAGCAAGGGGAAGGGATAATGTAAGTCCCCCTTCCCCGTGGAAGCCCTCGCGTGGGTCATTTCCCTTCCTTTCTCATCTCAGTCTCTAGCATACCTTTCCTCCGCTAGTCTCAGACCTGGAGGCTGCAGACGGAAGAAAAACTAACAAACCGTCCCAGAAAGCTATCGGTTAGCCGATAAGGGGAGTGAGGAAGAACTGCAGAGTGAAGAAGGAGAAATGTGAGCAGAAGAGTGATCCCCAGGCAGAAAGCAAAAGGTAGAGTCCTAGGTCAATCTTGGCAGAGTTTTGAGTCCTATTGCTCTCTACACGTCCCCTATCCTCCAATCCAAACAGGAAAAACCCTAGCATTTCACCCTCTGCCCATTTTTCTTGTTATTGGTCCATCAAAGCATCGTGAAGTTCTTTGAAGGGCCTCTGAGGCCTCCAGGACCCACAAGAAAACTTAATCCGCCTTTTTCCGGGCGCAATGTTCAAAAGAGCTCAGAGATCTTATCCCTTGAGCTCATTGCCCTACGACCTCATCTAGTCCCCTCACGAAGCCTGGGTGAGTAACACACCCTAGAGCCCCGCCAGCCCAAGGGCTAAAGTTATTGCCGTCGCGCAGCGGCGCCGAGTCCCAGGTAGAAACCAAGCCACAGTGTCCTCCCAAAGGGCAGAAACGCCCTAAGCCCTCCAACCTCAACACAGTCTCGGTCCCGCGACTCCCTGGAACCCCCACCGCCGCAGCGGCGTGACAGAAAGAGACCAAGTGACCGCTGCGAGCTCCACACGGGACAATGGGAGGGGCGGAATGAGAAACCAGGAATACGAGACCGGGAGGCGCTGTGGCTGCTTTTTCTTACCACGGTCTGCTCCTCCGGGTGCATGTCCGCCAGGGTATACCAGTCCCGCGTCCCGTTCATCTTTTCCGCGGAGTAGCAATACAGAGACCCTCTCGGTCCTGCGGTCGGGCTCCTACTCGGCGGGCGCGCGCGGAACCGCCCCCTAGTATAGATGCGTCAGGGGCGAGGACTGGCGATAGGTCACGCCCCATGGCATGCTTCACCAATGAGTGGGCTAATGAGCGGGTGGGCGGAGCCAATATGCTTTAGGATACGCCCCGTGGACACTCGCTTAGATTTGCATAAAGGTGGGGCTTTGGCGCTACTTGGAGCTGCTTAGCTGAACATTTTGTGTAGCGTATGTGGTTGTATCTCAAAACACTCATTACGCCTGCTGTTTCCTTTCAACACCAGGATGAGTGTTGGTCAGAGGGAATCACTCTGCCCCAGGGGATGAGTTGGAGCCTTGAAAAGCTTCCATACAAGCTCTTTTCTTTATATATAGACCAGTCTGTAGTTTTGTGGAGCTGAACAAACCTTTCCTTCACCGTGAAATTGCAGACACCAAGGGGCCAGCTCACTCAGACTGGCCTAAGCCTGTCTGGCAGGTGCCCTTCCCTGGCAGGAAGCCCGGGCCAAAGTCAAAGCCAGCTAGGCTCTGGGTGGGGCTTGTTTTGCAGAAGCTATTACACCAAAGCTGCCCTTATATGGTTGGGAGAGGCGGGACACGTTGCCTTAAAAGGAATGTGTATTCTTCAGAAATTGATGAGCCTCAACTTCTCTATAGCATTTGCTTCCAAACTAGGCTGGCATCTCAGGGGCCTTCAAGAGAGTAGGCCAAGCAGCACCCAGGAGCCTCTTCTCAGCCCAGCTGCTCTAGGCAGGTGGCTGCTCCATTGGGCAATGGTCCACCTGGACAGCAGACAGAATACCTTACTAGGTCAGACCCACTCCAGAATGGACAGTACTCCTGCATCTGGCAATAAGCTCTGTGAACTGACCTCCTCTTCAATGCAACACAAGGGCAGGGATGGGAGAAAATTCCTTGTCTCCCAGGTGGGGAATGGGTCCCATGACAAGTAGGAATGTACCTGGGAGGTGAATGCTGGGCATATCCCTATGACCCAAGAGAATTAAAACCTTGTCCTGGTCTGTTCCCCAATTAACCTCAAAGGCATTTACTGCCCTTTGTATTGCCTTAGTCCCAGAGGGTTGTCCCATAGACAATGGGACTGCTATAAACACTTCAGATTCCCTAGGTCCCAAGTTCCCACCTGATCTGTTGTGAAGGGTCTCTGAAAAAAGGGTTAGTGAAGTGAAGAAAACACCAGCTTCAGCCACTAAGCTGTACAGTTACAATGGCTTCTTCATAAAACCTGAACTGCCAAAGAAGCCAGGAGAAAAAACGAAGACAAGCCAAAGATTTCAGTGTAGATATATAATTTTAATATTTAAAATAAAATCAAAGCTGGATTGAATTGAGAGAATGTCTGATTTGCAGAACAGAGAACTTTTTCAAAATCATTAAATTACAAGTCATTGATAAGAGCAGCTTTCTTCCTCTCCCCAGCTCCCTACAGAGAGTCTGCTTAGAAAATAAGAGAGGTGAATCATCCCCATTACCTCCTCCCCACCAGTGTTTGGCTTTCCCCAAAATCCAAAGGACAAATAAAGCCTCCATTGCCTCTTTCCATTTCTACCAACAGTCAGATCCTAGCCCCAGGCAGGAAGCCCTGAATCAGGATCAAGCTCCTGAGAAAATGGGGGTCCCTGGTTTCCTAGGTTGGGTACATATGGTCAGGAAAGACACAACTGAAGGCCACAGGGATTAAAACCTTTGTGTTTTGAACTTGTATAGACAGTTGTCAGCATTTCCAGGAGTAGCCATGTTATAATCACATCCATAGTCACAGAGGAGGAAGTGGAAGGATAAAAACCCTGAGCAGAACCAGGCCCCCAGCACCTGATCATAGTCCTCCCAAAGTTTCTCTCCCAGGGGCTCATTAACAGAGAAGCTGGTAGCTCTCCTGAGCACTCACTGGGGCAGCAGGGTAGGCTGAGGGCTCCAGTTGTGTAGAAAGGCTGGTCTTTGGACAGGTATGAATCTGCAGGTATAAAAGGCAAGAAGAGCATCCTTATCTCCTCACCCTGGCTAAGGCACAGAGAAGAAAGGAGGAAGGTTAGAATGGTGAAGGAGAGGAGAAAGTGTTCCTTGGATCTGTTGGCATGGAAGAAGATGAGGGCTGTGGAGACTACCTCATGGGCCCCATGACTGTGCAAACAGGAGCATATGTACTGGGGAGAACCACACCAGCATGTCCATTATGCATAATGTCCCCACTCACCCTGCTCCAGAGTGGAAGGAAGATGGGTTT
Source organism: Orycteropus afer afer (assembly GCF_000298275.1). NCBI lineage: Eukaryota > Metazoa > Chordata > Mammalia > Tubulidentata > Orycteropodidae > Orycteropus > Orycteropus afer. The sequence goes on from NW_006921877.1 coordinate 1,593,929, forward strand.
CAGGAGTCAGGTGAGCAGATTTGCATAGGGTATTTCCCTGAGCCTTAAGGTTAAGGGCTGAAGAAGCAGTTTTATATACATGGCAATGTCTATCCCTTCTTATCCTGCTCAGTTCTCAGCCTACATGCTGACCATCCTTCCTTGATGGAGAAGCGGGAGAGGTCAGTAATTGAAGGAAGGATTCAGTTGGCCAAAAATACCCACTCCTCCAAAGGAAAGGGTAAGTCCACCTATCACTTTAGCTCTGATGCCTTTTTTTACCACCATCACATGGATACCCCCTATCTTAGGTCTGAATAATTGGGTCACCCATAGGAATGAGGAATCCAAGGCTAGGCAAGGCACAGCAAGACAGGGCAGAGCAGGGCTGGCCAGGATAGGCCTCAAGCCTGGTTTCTGGGCCCTTGTGGACCATGAGCTAACAGGAGCTGGTCTGCAGGTTGCTCTCCGTAAGCAGTGATGCAATAGATGAGGGGTCGTAAACACTGTCGAATTCCTCATCTGAGCTCAGTCCTTCATGTTTGAGGGTTGACTCAGCAGCTGAACGAGAAGCTTTGCGCCTGAGTCAAAGAGAGAGGAATACTGGTGAGGGAGGGGAAGTAGAAGAATTAAGACAGCCACCAGCCACCCTTTTCATGCTAACGAAACTCCAATTCTTCTGAGGCTGAAAACTACTCATGTGATCCCCTACTAATCACAGATTTGGAGATGGAGGTATATAAGATGGGGCTGAAATACTAAGAGGTAATCACTCTCACTTCTATCCAGAAATAAATGACTATCTGCAAAGTCCCTTCTTAAGGAGATTCTCCTTAACCAGCTCAAAAAATCAACTCCCTTCCTGCCCCATTGTCCCTATGAAGCAGAGTGCAGGACAGGCCATACCAAGAGTCCTTCTCTAGGGATTTCATCCGGGCCTGGAGCTGTTCATTGACCTCATGCTGCTCCTCCAGCTCACGCTGGGCCTTCTTCCTCAGGCTGTCTAGCCGCTCGATTTCCTCCTCTGCTTCATCCACCTGCCGCTTCAAAGCCTTTACCCGCAAGCTTAGCTGCGCAGAACACCAAGTCCTAACATTAGAAAAGCATCTGCTACCATGGTCTGGGACCCTCCCTTGAAACAATCTTGACAAGGGATTACTTTCCCTGGAAAATGTTCTGACTATGAGCAAGTTCCCTAACTTCTCTGTTCCTCAGTTTCTTCATCTGTAACATAAGATAATAAATGTACTTACCTCCTAGGGTTGTCTTGAGGATTAAATGAGTTCATACACTTAGAAAGAGAACCTAGCAGGTCATAAGCAGTCAATACATGACTATTCTGGTCCCATTTTGTCCCCTGTGGCACAAACAGTTTATGTGCTTGGCTGCTCACCATAAAGGCTGAGGTCCACCCAGAAGACGAAAGGTCTGATAATTGACTTTTGAAAAATCAGCCACTGAAAACCCTATGGAACACAGTTCTACTCTGATACACATGGGGTCATCATAAGTTGGAATCGACTCAAAGTTAAAAAAAAAAAAAGTCCAACTTTAGAGTCACTCCTTTCAATCTAATCTGCCTGTCCTTATGCCAGAAGAAAGTCTAAGTTAAGTTTGGAAGGCCTATCCAATGGGGGCCTCTCAAGCCTTCAAGCAAGTACATAATATGTCCTTGCTACATGGTTGTGTGGCCCTGGGGGCCAAGTCCTTACCTGGTCTTTCTGGTCGTTGACATGCTGACGCTCATCATCAATCTGGATGGACAGCTCTTTAACTCTCCGCTCTAATTTCCGGTTGGTGGACTGCAAAACCGTCTTCTCTCTAAGGCAGTGGGGCAGGGTTATATCCACGTCTGATATCATTTCTAAGGGAACCTTCACTTGGTCCTCTGCTGCCTCCAGGTATTGCCCTCAGCCCTGAGCCCCTGAGACAGCAGAGAATCCAGGACAGATAAAAGAACTGGGGAGAAAGAGGTTGTTCCAATTTCAGAATTTCTGCAACTCTTTCTGCTCTCTATGAAGAGAAAAGGCCTCTCTAGAGATTAGGCCAGGTTGGCCATGTCTGAGGTAGAGGGTGGAGGAAGCCCCAAAGGAGAACAGAGAGAGAGGGAGGAAGGAACAAAAGGAGGACAAACTCATGTCACCTCTCCTCAGCCCGCAGCCGCTCCTGCAACTCCTGATTCTGGGACTCAAGCTGAGAAAAGCTGGTGTTGGGCTTCTGGAAGCCTTCTGAGCTGGCCAACCGGCTCTTCAACTCCTTGTTCTGAGAGGAACAAGTACCCTCCATGGTTAGCACTCTCCTCCCAGTCACTTCTGTGGTCATTCTACCTCCCTCCCTGGGTCTAACCTCGAGACTCTTCATGCTTTCCCCTCACCTGTCTCTCCAGGGAAATTTTGTCACACTCCAGGTCCTGTCGAGAAGACCTCTCCTGCATGAGCTCTGTCCTCAGCTGGTCCACCTAGTTGGGGCAGGTAAGGGAACCAGACTTGGGGAGGCTAAAGATGAACTAGCAAGCTGAATCAAGTGAAGCAGAGTAACTGTGGGATGGTCTCTGAACCTTGAATCCCCAAAATTCCAAGGCAATTAAGAAATCATAGACTATTCAAATGGGAGGAGCTATAAGAACAGTGCCTTCTCAGTTCCACCAGAAACTAGCATCCCTTCTAAACCAAAACAGCCTCAACTCAGGTCAGAGAGTAGCCCAGGCCACCAGGATTCCTTCTCTCTCTCAAATTCTTAGCTTATTTCCACTGAGAAAACCTGCCAATCCTTCCTAAGGTAGGTAAAACCCTGAAATAGAGCCAGCCATGTAAAGATTCTATAGCCAGAACTCTCCAGATTATGAAAGATGGGCAGGCAGAGTTGTTTTTGAGTGAGCAAGAAGTTACAGAATCAAAGACAGATACAAATGGGTCTTAGGGAAAAAAAGGATTACCTGGTCCCGGCCACGATTTACTCGGTCTGTTAGCAGCTCCACAGTGTTCTTCTCTTCATCTAACTCGGCTTCTAGCCGTGACACTTTTTCCTGTGGCAGAAGAACAATAGGTTAATCCCACCCCAAATGCCAGACACTGAAATGCCAAACTCAGACCAGACCCACTCAAACCCCAGGCTCCACAGACTTCTCTCTCATCTCCATAACCTCTTGGTCCTAGTCCCTGCCAAGAGTCAGCATACAGTTAGTGCCCTCTGCTGGCCAGATGTGGCATCATGGGGAAGGAGTGAGGTGTGCTCTTAATTCCTTTGGCAGGAAGACAAATTTCAGAATCCATTCCTCACTGGAGGAACCCTGTTTCCCTAATAGGAAAACAACAGAGAAACCTAAATGTCTGGACCAAAGCTGAGGTACAGAGAATCACAGAGGATCACAAATTGAAGTACCAGGGTACAGAAGAGGGGAGCAAACTCCAAAATCAGGCAGCACCATGTAAGGGTTAAGAGTACAGACTCCAGAGCCAGACTGCCTAGCTTTGAAATTGAGATCCACCACTTGCTAGCAGTGTGACTATGGACAAATTACTTAACCTCTTTGTACCTCAGTTTTCCTCATCTGTAAAATTGAGAAAATAAAGAGTACCTTTCTCAACAGGGTTATTTTGAGAATTAAGTGACTCTTTCAGTACCTGGCATGTAGCATAATATGTATGTCTTTGCTGCTGCCACCACTGCTGTTGTTGTTATTATTGTTATTATGGCCAATAGCCAAATGAACAAATTGCTCAGTTCCAACTAACTGTTGCCATGCTGAAAATGCAAGACTGAAAGCTCAGCATTACCATATTTTTCCAATTTTACAAAAGAAGATCCCATTTTTTTTATGTGGAATCTATGAATTTCTAAACTTTGGTAATGAATTCTAAGTTGTTTAAAACACTGCAGCCTAACAAAGCCCATCCACTGTGGGCTGCCAGCTTTTAGTCCCTAGTGTAGAAAGAGGCATGGAGTTTCCTGACTGGCTTTCCCCAGAGGTCCCACCTGTGTGCCAGGACCCAGAGTTTCTCCCTCCCTCCACACCACAGCTCACCCCTCAATGTCCTCACCTCGAGGCCCTTCAGTTGCCGGGCCCTGTCATCCTGAGAACGCTTTTTGTTCTCTGCCTCTTGTTCTAGCCCTTGCAGTCGCTGGGCCAGCAGCTCTTTGTCCAGCCGGGCAGTGTCTCGCTCAGCCTGGGATGCCTGCAGGGCCTGCCGCAGTCTCTGGGTCTGCACAAAAGGGAAAAAAGCAACAGTACAGTGGAGTAAGAAGGTGAGAGGTGAGGGGTGGGAGTGGTCTGTCTCTGTGTAGATACAGATTTTATTACTGATATTCTTTAAAATTGCCAGAGCATAGAGGTGACAAAAAGCAGACCAACTTTTCGTTTTAAAATTCTCTATATACACTGTAATCACCTGGGGGAGTTTTTAAAACTACTGATCCTAGGACCAACCCCCAAAAGAGTATGATTTGAATGGTTTTGGATGTAGCTTTGCCACTGGATTTTTTTTTTTAATACATTTTATTGAAATACAATTTATATACAATGAAATACACAAAACTGAAGTGACATGGGTCAATGGACTTTTTCTTCTTTGCAGTGTTGCCACTGGGATTTTTTAAATATTCCCAGGTGACTAATGTGCAGCAGAGTTTGAGAATCACTGCTCTAGAGACAATGCATGCCCTGTTTTCCATACCAGGATGGACCACTCTGCCCACCATCCTCCACTTTAGTATGTTATTACAAGCAAGCAGACCTACCTGGGCCATAGAACCTCTTGGCATAGATTCAGCTAAGAGGTAATGCATGACTCTTCAAAACAAGGACATTGGGATGGTTCCCATTCTCCTGCCACTTAGGAGTAACTTTTTTTTTTTTATTTTTTTATTGTGATTTGGCTGAAAGTTTATAGAGCAAATTCACTTTCCATACAGCAGTTCATATACACTTTGTCTCATGACGTTGACTACAATTTACCACAATGCAACATTTCCCCTCCTACTTCCTCCCCATAGTTACCTCTTCCTTACGTCCTTCCCTCCATGTACTCCTGTCCCTTGAGCTGTCTCCCTGTGCATACACAGCCCTTCTATTCTCTTAGGGACAACTCTTAAACTCCTACCTCATCCTGAAGCTGGCTCAGCCCCCCAGAGGTCTTCTCAACCTCACTGGCCCAATCCTTGGCCTGGCGTTGGGCGTCTGCCACCTCCCGCCGGGCCTTTTCCTTGTAATCCTCCAGCTGGGCCTGGAGCTGCTGCAGGGCTTGCTTAGAGTCCCCCCCAATCTGCTCCAGCTGAGACACAGAGAAAAGAAGAGTTCTCGGTACTTTACCTCTTTAACAGATACCTCTGTCCATTCCCCGAGCACAAACTCCAAGACTCTCCCAGAGCCCCCATCCTGTTCTTTCCTGGACTCAGGTCTGTAGTATAGCTAATGGTTAAGGGTATACAGACTGCCTGCATTCAAATCTTGGCTCTACCACTTACTAGCTGTGTGACCACAAGTAAGTAACTTATCCTTTTTGGGCCTAGTTTTCAATCCCTAGTACGGAAAAAGGAGCTCTGGTGGTGTAGTGGTTAAGGCATTTGGCTGCTAACAAAAAGGTCGGTGGATCAAACCCACCAGCTAACTCCACAGATGAGGCAGTCTGCTTCTATAAAGATTTACAGCCTTAGAAACCCAATGGAGGTCACTATGAGTCAGAATCGATTTGATGGTGGTGAATTTGTATTTTTTGTGACTATAGAAAAAGGCTCCTCATCTGTAAAATGGATATTAATAATATGTACATCACAAGGTTGTTGTGAGAATTGTGTTAGTTAATTACATAAAGGACTTACCAGTGTCTGACACAAAGTAACCCTTAAATTACCGTATTTCAGCAAACCTAAGACACCAATAATTACAAGATAAACCACCAGAAAAAAAGCATGCCAAATGAACTATGATATACCATCAATCATAAAACATAAGCCAATGTCAGAAATGATAAAATGTGCATTTTAGAATTGATGAAATACATTGTTTGTTTTTGTTTTATAAAGTTAAGAGACTGGGAGAAACTCACCCCAAAAATGCAACTTATTTCCCTTTTTTCCTTTCTCCTTTCCCTCTCTCAGAAATAAAATTCTATCAGTGAGGATTCATGTGTTTAGAGTTCATAAACTTCAGAGTAATAACTATCCCTCGCAGGAGGGATTCTCCAAGGATAAAGATCATAAAGGATGCAAGGGAAGGTCAAGATCAAAAATGAGGAAGAGGGGTAGGAAGGATGCCACTCTCTGACAATTTGACTTGACCACCCCAGTAACAAACATGAGAAAACAAATACCACACATTTCTGAGTTTTTCTGTCAATGCCCTGCCTCAGCCAAGCTTCTGTAGGAACTGAGTCTCCTCCTAACAGCCCGGGCTGCCCTGTGCCCACCTCCTTGTTCAGTCTGTCCACAGTCCTGTCCAACAGACGTTTCTGCTCCTCCAGCTCAGCCTTGCCCCGCCGGAGTGCCTCGCGCTGCTTCCCCTCCTCCTCTAGAGCCCGGTTCAGTGCCTGCTGCTCCTGCCCCAGGCGGGCCAGCCCCCTCTGGGCCTCCTCCAGCCGTGCCTCAAGTGCCCGCTTGGCTGCTGCCAGGCTCCCTTCCTCATCCTGAGCTGTGTTCAGGGCCTCTTCTAGCCGCTGCTTCTCCACCTGAGAAGGAGAAAGTGGAAGGAAACAAAGCTTGGGTTCACTGGAAATGGGTAGGAAGAGGAGTCATCCCTTAGTGGTACAAACAGTTAACGTGCTTGGCTGCTAATTGAATGGCTGGCATTTTTACTGTACTGAGAGGTATCTTGGAAGAAAGGTTCGAAAAAACTCAGCCTCTCAAAACCCTTTGGAGCACAGTTTTACTCTGACACACGTGGGGTGGCTGTGAATTGGAAATCAACTTGATGGCAACTAGTTAACTAATTAGGTGAAAGGAGGTGGAGAAAGGTATCCATAAGCAATGAAAACAGGCTCAGAGGAATCAGTAATGAAATCAAGACACAAAGAGCAAGCAAAGGGCAGGAGGCAGAGGTAAAGAGACTAGTGCAAAAGCTTGACCATTCACACCAAAGTACACTCCAGGGAATAAACCTGAGGGTCAACACAGAGTTTGGGGAGGCAAAAATAAGCACACTGAAGATAACATGAAACAGACAGCTGTGTATTTAGCCAGGAGGAAGCCAACAATGTCAGCAGAGCACTGACCTCCAGCCGCTGCACCTTGTCCCGAAGTCGTGCCTCCACCACGTCCCTGCCCTCCGCCAAGCCTCGAGTCTCCTTCAGCTGCTGCTCCAGACCCAGGATGCGCCGTCGGAATTCGTCATTTTCCTCCTGGGTCTCCCGAAGCGTTGTTTCCACTGCTGCCCGACGTTGCCCCAGCACTGCTGCCTCTGCCTCTGCTGCCATCTTAGCCTGCGGATGGTTCAGAAAGTGGCGGCTCAGACCCCAGGGGTCAAGGTCATTGCTACTCCTGGGAAACTCCTCCTAAGGAGTGCACAGCAAAAGGGGAGCTTCAAGAGGGTGGGGCCACCAGCCAGAGGCCTCCCCAAGAACCTCACCCCTACAGAGATGCAATGGGTGCCACCAGGTACAGCTGCCATCCCCCCTGCCAAATCCTGGCTGGTTTTCACCACACACTTAGGACCAAGGATCTGGTTGGTACATACCCATGATAGGTAATTTCCATGCCCTCTGGCTCCTCAGCCCTCCAGACCCCTCAGCCTCCACCTTCTAAGCCCTGTGCCCACTCCCCTTGCCTTGGAAGCCTCTTCACAGTCCTGTCTCAGCTGCTGGAGGGTCTTCTGTAGCTGTAAGTTCTGTTGTTCCAGCTCCTGGCTTCGATCAGCCTCGACCCTCAGGACTCCCAGCTGCTTCTCCAACTCCCGTTCACGGTGTCGCCCAGCCTTCTCCTGGCTCTGCTGCTCTGTCTGTAGCTCCTTAAATTCCACCTGTGTCTGGTGCAGCTTCTAGAAAGGAAGAAGAATGATGACTGGTAAGAGAGCCTGACTGAGATACCAGAGTTCCTCATTCACCTGGCCTAGTTCTTTTTTTTTTTAATTGTGATTTCAGTGAAAGTTTATAGAACAAATTCACTTTCCATATAGCAGTTCCCATACACTTTGTCTCATGACATTGATTACAATTTACCACAATGCAACAGCTCCCCTCCCACTTCCTCCCCATAGTTACCTCTTCCCTGTGTCCATCCCTCCATGCACTCCTCCCCCGAACTGTCTCCCTGAGCATAAGCAGCCCTTCTAATCTCCCATGATTGTTCTCTTCAAGGAGTGTATCTACCTAATGTAAATGTTCACCTCATGTGCCTGTCTTTTGTTTGGCTGGAAGCCACAGGTATGGGCTCAATTCCAGACCTGAAGGGCAGCTAGGGGCCATAGTCTCAGGGGGTTCCATCAGGCTCTATCAGACAGCAAACCTGGTCCCTTTTTTTTTTAATGATTTTGAGTTTTGTTCCACATTGTTCTCCCACTCTATCCAGGATCTCCTACATAGATCCCCCTCTGAGTGACTGAGTGGAGTCGGGCACCATCTAGTTCTTCTGTTCTGATAGTCATATAGGCTGAGGTTTGCATGGTGTACCAGTCACTTGGACTAATTGTTTCCATGAATCTTTGGTTTTATTCCTTATTCTTTGCTCTGGATGAGGAAAGACCCATCATTGCATCTAGCTGGCCACTTGCAAGCATTTAAGATCCCAATTGCTACTTGCCAAAGTAGGATATGGAACAATGTTTTGTGTAGTGTGTTAGGCCAATTGAGCTTGATGTCCCCTGACTATGGTCCCGAGCACACAGGTCTAACTACTTGCTCCCTCTGGGTAGCTGGCTGTGCCCAAGAAGTGACTACAACCTTGTCCCTTGTCAGTTCTACTATATACCCAGGAATTCTTACAGAACACACAAAGACACTTGTAGAAACATTATCTGTCAACCCTATACATGGTCTTGGGCACACTCCCCCCTGCATAGACATAACTAATACTTCAGCCTATCTACCCATCTATCCACCTGTATAGCCACATTTGCCTTCACTGACAATGCAGTACCATACGTGCAAAAGGGTTCATCTTTGTTGTCTGTACTTACCATGTACCTCTCTATGTCTTCCTCTTCCTCAATCTGGCCTGGTTCTTTCATTTATTTTTTCTTAATTGTGATTTGGGTGAAAATTTACAGAGCAAATTCACTTTCCATACAGTAGTTCACATACACTTTGTCTCATGACATTGACCAAGATTTACCCCAATGCAACAGCTCCCCTCCCACTTCCTCCCGATAGGTACCTCTTCCCTGTGTCCAGCCCTCCATACACACCTGCCCCCTGAGCTGTCTCCCTGTTCATAAGCATACCTTCTTTCTCCCATGATTGTTCTCTCCAAGGAGTGTATCTACCTCAAGTAAATGTTCAACTCCTATACCTGTCTTTTGTTTGGCTGGAAGCCATACGTGTGGGTTCAATTCTAGACCTGAAGGGCAGCTAGGGGCCATAGTCTCAGTGGTTCCACCAGGCTCTATCGGACCAGCAAACCTGGTCCCCCCCCCTTATTTTCCCCTCCAAATGACTTTGAGTTTTGTTCCACATTGTTCTCCCTCTCTGTCCAGAATCTCCTACATACATCCCCTTCCAAGTGGTTGACAGCGGTAGCCGGGCACCATCTAGTTCTTCTGGTCTCATAGTCGTATAGGCTGCAGATCAAATGGTGTACCAGTCACTATGACTAATTGTTTCCATGAATTTTTGGTTTTCTTCATTCTTCTTTGCTCTGGACACAGAGAGACCCATCGTTGCATCGAGATGGCAGCTTGTAAACTTTTAAGATCCAGTCGCTACTCACCAAAGTAGGAGGTGGAACAATGTTTTGTGTAGTATGTTATGCCAATTGAGCTTGATGTCCTTTGCAACTATGGTCCTGAGCCCACAGGTTCAACTACTTGGTCTCTTTGGGTAGCTGACTGTGACCAAGCAGTGACTACAACCTTGCCCCTTGTCAGCTCTACTATAAACCTGACAATTCAGATCATACATATAAACTTATAGGACCACTCTCTGCTGACTCTGGCCTGGTTCTTTAAAATCTCAGAAGAACCTCTGGCCCCTGCTGCTTAGCTTAATAGAAGGATCTCAGGATTAACAAACAAAGAAGTTGCTAGATTTTTGCTAAATCAAAGAAGCCAGGCTCAGAAAAAAAAGGGTATATGCTATAATGATTTCATTTAGATGATATTCTGGAAAAGTAGAACAAATGAGTGGATAACAAAAGCTGGGGCCAGAAAGGGGTTGACTACAGAGGGGCAGTGGGAGGGAATTTTTTGAGGGGTGATGGAATTACTCTGTATCTTGGTTTTGGTGGTAGATATACAATTCGATGCATTTGTCAAAACCCATAGAAGTGTACACCATTAAGAGTGAATCTCACCATATGCAAATTTTAAAATATAGTTGGATCTACCTTAGGATCAAGAGCTGTGAGTCTCAGAAACTTTGCTGGCAACCCTGCAATGCCGTCATCCTGTTATGTTCAAATCAGCTGAATATGTACCAAGCTCCAGCACTGTAACAAATACCACAGATCACAAAGAAGACGTACCTGGCCCCAGCCTTTCAAGATCACATAATCTAGTAGGAACTAGAGTCTAGTAGAAATAATGAAGAATGAATAGAATTAATCAAATGTAAAGTTAACAACTACAGACTCTAATCACAGAGTTCAAAGGAGGGAGAAAACTTTTGCTAGGAAAGGCTTCAAGGTCAAGAGGATACTACTGGGCATGGGCAGATGGATGGGTAAAACCTGGGGGTACAAATATGGAGTAAGGGCATTCCAGGTAGAGAGAGTTACATGAGTGAAAGAGGGAGGCAGAAATTTGCATGGTATATGTGCTATATAAAGGAAAGCTAGCATAAGACATGACTCATCCCTAACAATTTAAAAACTAGGGAAATTAAGATTTCCCTGGCTTATTAAATACTAAAATCACATGGATTAAAGCAGTGGTTTTCAATCCTAACTGGACATCAAAACTCAAGGATATGGTATCTCTGAGACTTGCTTCTAAGATTATGGACACACAGTGGATGGATCCTGATCAAAAAGAGGAAAAATGTGGAACAGAATCTCAAATTCTTATACAAGCCAGATTTACTGGACCCACTGGGACTGGGAGACCCCCAAATCTACTCTCTTGAAATAATCTTCTTTAAGCCTTGAACCAAAACTATCCCATGAAGTCATCTTTAAATTAAAAAGCAGTTTAGCTCAACTAGTAAAGAATGTTTGCCTTGATCTGTGCACTCTTTTAAAGACCTGTCCATAGGAGATCAAATTGACAGCAGTAACTCTAAAACACAGAAGAGACATTTAGGAGACAGACAGGCTAAGTTAATAATGGTAAAACAATATGGGTAGAGATAGTGAGAATGAGAACAGTGATACAATATAAAGAATGGAACCAATGTCATTGAATTGTACAAATTGAAAATGTTAAACTAGATGTATGTTTTGTTATGTATAGTTTCATTTACACACACACACACACACATATAGATATGTGTGTGTGTGTGTATAAAAGAGATCTGCATGAAAACAATCAGCATATATATGGAAAAAAATTCAGCAAAACCAAAAATTCATTCTTTGAAAAGATCAACAAAATTGGCAAACCTTTAGCTAGACTAACCAAGAAATAAAAAAGATTTCTAAAAAAGACCTATAAGTAAAGAGATTAAATTGGTAATCAAAAAACTTCTCACAAAGAAAAGCCCAGGACGAGATGGCTTCAATCGTGATTTCCTTGCAAGGGACAACTAGATAGCCACATGCAAAGCAAGAAAGTTTGACCCCCATCTCACACCCAATACAAAAATTAACTCAAAATAGATCAAAGATCAACATGTAAGAAGTGAAATTATAAAACCCTTAGAAGAAAATATAGCTGTAAATCTTTGTGATCTTGGAAAAAGCAGTAGTTTCTTAGATACGAAACCTAAAGCACAAGCTACCAAAGAAAAAAATAGATAAACTGGACTTCATCAAAATTATAGTAGGGATCATGAGGCTGGCACAGGACCTACCAGTGTTTCATTCTGTTGTGCATAAGGTCAGTATGAGTCAGAGACAACTCAATGGCATGTAACAACAAAACAAAGAACTTGTGTATCAAAAGACACAGAATGGAAGTAAATATTTGCAAATCATATATATGATAGGGGAGCTATGTCTAGAATATATGAGAATGCCTACAATCCAATAATAAAAATAACCCAGTTTTAAAGAGCAAAAGATCTGAATAGACATTTCTCCGAAGATATATTAATGGCTGATAAGCATTTGAAAAGATGCTCAACATTGCTAGTAATTAGAGAAAAGCAAATCAAAACCATACCCAGTAGGATGGCTATAATCAAAAAGATGAACAGTAACAAGTATTGGCAAAGATGTAGAGAAACTGGAACCCTTAAACACTGATGGATGGAATGTAAAATAGGGCAGTCACTATGAAAAAACTTTGTCAGGTCTTCCAAAGGTTAAACAGAGTTACCATATGACCCAGCAATTTCACTCCTTGGTATATACTCAAGAGAACTGAGAATATGTTCACACAAAAACTTTTACATGCAATGTTCATAGCAGTATTACTTATTATAGCCAAAATGTAGGAACAACTCAAATATCAATCAACTGATCAATGTAGTATATTTATACAATGGAACGTTACTCAGCCATAAGATTAAATGAAGTACTGATATATGCTACAACATGGATGAACCCTGAAAGCATTATGCTAAGTGAAAGAAGTCAGTCACAAAGAATCACATCTTATAATTCCATTTACATGAAATGTCCAGAATAGACAAATTCACAGAGAGAAAGAGTAAATTAGTAGTTGCCTAGGGATAACTGAGAGGAGGGATGGTAAGTAACTGCTAATGGATACAGGGTTCCTTGGTGGGGTGATGAAAATATTCTGGTATTAGTTAATGGTGAGGGTTGCACAATTCTGTAAATATACTAAAAATCACTCAATTATATACTTTAAAAAAGTAAATTTTTGGTATGTGAAATTATTTCAATTAAAAAAATATGATGAGTCTCTTTAATAAATGGTGCTGGCAAAACCGGATTTCCACGTGCAAAAAAATGGAATCAGAGCCATACATCACATCATACACAAAAACGAATTCAAAATGGAACAAGGGCCTAAATGCTAAACCAAAAACCACAAAGTTCTTTGAAGAAAATATAGGCACAAAGCTTTGGTACATAATGTTCTTCGGTAATAGCTTACCAAACACAATAATGAATGCATGAGCAACAGGAAAATATATTATGGGGAGGGAGAGTAGATAGGCTATTAAAATATTTTTTAAATTATTGAAAACCAAAACATTGTATGTAACACAGTAAGTGCTGCTCTGACTTCTAAGTGTGTATCTGTATGTGTGTGTGTGTGTGTACACACACACACACACATATATATATATAGTGTGTGTGTATCTATGTATATATATATATAGAGAGAGAGACATACACACACATATATACACATACATAGGGAGTTCTGGTGGCGTAGTGCCTAAGGCTAACCAGAAGACTGGCGGTTCAAACCTACCAGCCATTCCTCAGAAGGAAGGTTGTGCAATCTACTTCTATAGTTGTATCACCTCAGAAACCCAAGGAGGAGTCGCTATGAGTCAGATCCACCCAAAGGTAGTGAGTGAGTTTTTTTTTTTTTGGTTTTACACATACATACATACATATAATGAGATCTTATTCTAATTCTTTAGCTGTTAGCTACTATGTAAATTCAGAAAGTAACTGCAGTGTAGTAAATTACTTAGTATGGCTTTTCTATCCATAAGTCATTGTAAACTCAGTGGTGGAATGAGTAACTGAGGAGCTCCTGATTGTAAATGTTATCCACCTGGGTTATTTCTGTTGGGCGTGGCACAACGCAATGTTCTGGGAGGCTCACTCTCAGGTGCTTAGAATTCTGTTGTTATGATTGGTTGGTTTGGCCACTCTGCCAAGCTCAAAAGGAGGCCTCCTAGAGGCAGAACTCTCTCTGCTAGTTGAGGAAGACATGCTGCTGAAAGAGACACGGGCTCCTGAGACACGTGTTGCTGAGTGAGACACCGAGGGACCAGCACTGCTGGGAAAGAGACTGTGAGAGACTGTTGGCTGAGGGACAGTGGGCTGGGAGAGAGACTGAACATTTTTTCCTGAACTTGAATTGTAGCCTGTGGTGCTTCCCTAATAAACCCCATAATCTGTGAGCTCTGTGTGGCCACTGCAGCAAATTCTGGAACCCAGGAGATAGGTGGTGGGTGCTTTGGGAGGAACAGTTAGAGAAAGGGCTGGAGGGATGCAGCTTGTCTGGCCTTGCAGGAATAGGCCTTGGGCTATTGATGGTGATTCTGTCTTCCTCTTGTGGGATTAGAGGAGATCATAACATGTGGCCTCCTTGCGTTTTTGCAGTAACACAGTAAAACTGAAAGATTATATAATATGTAGCAAGTCTTCAATGTTTTTTTAGTGAAAAAAACTAATTACAAAAGAAAAACAGCAGAGTATGGTCTATGATGGACTTGGTTAGTCTGTTTACCTAATGTACAATTTGCTTATTGATTATATACTTGATAAAAATACACTTACTATATGACATAAATGAAACACTACTTATAGTTTTTAGCTTTACCCAGCATAATAAATTCACTGAGATTGTCCAGAGAAATGTACAAGTTCACTGTGTCAGCTGGCCTATTTAACAGACTCAAACTATCCTTGGTATTTGTTAACTTGAAAATAATATAGCAAATACTTAATAGCATTTTTCATGTCACCATTCTTTTAGGAGTTTTCTTGAGAAGACAGAATTTTAAATTACTTAATACACCATTCACAACAACCACGCTGAACTTGATTAACATCTGTTACATTTTTCTCCACCAAATATTTTGTGTAAGCTCAGGATTTCACTCATCTGGAAAATCATCATTTAGAGCTATGTTTCTTTACTCATTTAAAAATATGATTACCTTAAGTAAGGAGTAATGAGTTTCTGTTTAGGGTGTTGAAAAACATTTAGAAATGTGAAATGATATTGGTCACCCAATATGGTGAATGTAATTAATGTCACTGTGATTAATACACTTAAAAATGGTTAAAATGGCAATTGTTTTGTTATAAATTACCACAATAAAATTATATATATACATATATATATATATAAAATATATATATGTAATTATTTTATTGTCTTGGATATAATTAGACAGTCTTATGGGTATAGGGATGATAAATAAGTATTGATTAATTAACTTATTAATTAAGCACTTTCATGGCAAATCAAAATATAGATCTAGAAGGGTCCTCAGGAGGCCATAAATGCCAGTCACTAAAATTAATGAATATACTTTCTAAGTTTTCTAAATCATCTAAAAGTTAGTTGTCTTCTTATTCCTTAATAAACTAAAATACAAGGATTATGAATAAATTATTTTTATGTTCAACTTTAATTTTATGATCTTTATATATATTATTACATATATATATATAATTTATATATAAAATTTCAGCATTCATACATGATAAAAAGATTCTCATTAAAAAAAAAAAAAAGACCAAAGAGCAGAAATCTTACCACCAACTTCAAGCTTTACAGGCCCACCACAAGGCTATACTAACTAGAGAGATGGACACATTAAACACTAGATCTTTTTATTACACATTTCCAGATTCTGTACTCTCTAAACAGGCTTTAGATTACAATTTGGCTTCCCATGTAGGTCAGCTGGCTAGGCCAATACAAGTTTTCCAGTCCATGTGGCAATATTCCTGTTATCCACTGGAAGTTAATAAGCTGGCATTCTAACTGTAAACATTATTTCATACATATAGTTAAATGAGTCCTCCCTAAGAGACAGAGCTACTCCTGCCATGATGACCAAATTAGGATTTAAGCCTACAAAAATGACCCTGGAGTTTCACAAATATACCCAAATGCTGCTACCCATGAAGTCTCTTGGGATGCAGCCAGCACGGCCTGCTGGCTATACCCCAACCTAGCCACTGAGAGATCTTTGTTTTTCTATTTAAACTTTTATGATTTGGGTGAAGGTTACACGGAGAGCTCTTTCTGTTAGAAACTTCTCCACTCAACAAGGAGATTAGCCCTGCTGGATTGGAGAGTGTGTGCTAAGAAGATAAAGCTAAGCAGGTAAGATGGGGCCCAAAAACCAAGCACACCTGAGATAGCCATGGTTCTGTGGAAGCCCTCGTAGGTAGCAGGGGCCGATTACCCAAGAAGTGAAGTATGCATGGGCTTAATCATGTTTACTTACTAATCTGTGGTGAACAATGTCACCTGGGTTTACGGGTGACATTATTCACTACAAATTAGTGAATAAACACAATTAAGGTCCCGAGTATCTTGCTTATTCTAGGCCAGTGCACATAATACTTACCATACTTAATCTGCCCGTGGTGGGTAAGTCAAGCAAGTGCCTATCACCCCAACTGGTCCTTCTGTCCCCCAACTTCCAAGTACCTTCTTGAGTTCCTCAATCTGGTGAGTATCTCCAGCACCAGCTCGAGCCTGCTCTAATTCCCTCTGCAAGGCCTCCATCTTCTCCCCAAGCTCCTCTTCCATCTCCTCCTTCTCCATCCGCAGCTGCAGGAGTCTTGAGTCCAGGAAGGTGACATAAAGGGGAAAGCGTACAAGGTCAAGGCCCTTGACTAGAGGCCAACACATTACCAACTCTCAGAAGGGAAGAAGACAGTGGTGGAAAGGATCATCTAAGAGACGGGAAAGTAAGAGGGGAGCACGAATAGATAGAAGTGGGACATGAAAAGCATCCCTAAGAGAGGGACAAGGTCCTTACTCCTGCTTAGTGGCTCTTAGCTCCTCCTTGTTCTTCTGGAACATGCTCTGCCAATGCCCTGTCTCCTCTGAGCTCTCCTCCAGCTCCCTCTGCAGTCCTCGTACCAGGGCTGACATCTTCTGCCTCTCGGCCTCCAATGCTGCATGGTCCTATGGTAAGGGAAAGTTAGGGACCAGGTGGCTCAGAGGAAACAGCTCACTCCAAACCAAGGTGTGAGTGTGTAGAAGGGGAGTTTAGACCAAGAAGGCACTGGGCCAGCTACACACCTTGAAACCCCAATGGCACCTGGTACAGAACTGGTAGAAGCTCTCTCCCCGAGTCACAGCCCATCCCTCTGGCATCGACCAGAAACCTCCCCCAGTTATTTTCCCATGGGACTTTGGTCACACACCCTCATCATACCTTCTGGTCTGCACTCTGCTTTTGCCTTTGTAGGTTTCCTAGCCAAGGTTTTCACTACATCTCACATGTGTACTATATGGTGAGTTCCCATTTGCAACTGTGAAAAGTCTAAAAATGCAAGGACTCAAGATCCCAAGGCAGTCCCCTTCCTTAGCAGTGCCCACTTCTCCCAGCCCCTACGCCTGTCACATGCCTGGGTTGCGTCCTGCATGCTCCGGCGAAGCTGCTCTGTGTCTCGCTGGTACTGCTGCCGGACATGCTCCACTTCCTGGTCACGAGAGGCCACCTCCTCCTTCAGGGCCCCTTTCAGGGCTGTCAATTCCCGCTCTCGCAGCCTCAGCTGCTCCTCTATCCGCTGCTTTGCCTCCAAGACCTCTTCTAGAAGCTCACGGGTTTCCATCAGGTCCTGGGAAAAGTAAGAGTGGAAGCATAGGGTGACTATATAAGTATCCATCTTTTATCCATTCAACAAATACTTACTGAACACCTATGTGTTAGGCATGGTACCAAGTGCTCTCTGCCCTCCAAGATGCCTAGTTAAAACAAAGGAAATCCATTTTCTGGGCTCCCACCCTATCCCACCTCACCATTGAGTCTGCCTGAAAGCTACCTGCTCCCTATATTTTGGAGAAACTGTGGGTAAGCAGACTTAAGGATGCTCCAAGTGAAAGAAAGCAGGGGCTAGAATACTCAAGCATGCTCCTTACCTTCATTAGCACCTCCTTAGCAGGCTCAGAACCCTGGGCCTGTTTCAGCTTGTTTTGCAGTTCCATCACCTGGGTTTCCAGTCCATGTCGTAACCGTTCACCCTGGTCCAGGAGGAGCTTCATGTTCTGGAACCTAATAAATAATTAACAATACACCACACTCGTTAAGTACTACGTGTCAGGAAGTTTCTAAAACTTTACATATATTAACTCATTTAAACCTCTCTTCTGTCTTTGTTCAAATCTCAATGAGGCCTTCCCTATCTTATTTAATACTGCAACTTGCTCACCCATAACCCAGTCCTCCTGATCTGCTTTATCCTGCTCTACTTCATCTTCTAACATGTTACAAATATAATTACATAATAAGTAGATTGTCTACTGTCTGTTCTGCCAAACTACAAACTAAGCTTCTAGAGAGAACAGGACTCTTCATCTATATAATTCACTGCTGTACCCAGGAACTGAGTGCCTGCCACATAATATTCACTGTGAAAACATCTACTGAATTAATGAATGAACTCCACAACAATCCTGTAAAGTAGGTACTATTATCACCCCCATTTTACAGACTAAGAACATGAGGCACAGAGCAGCCCAGCCAAGCTCCAATGGTGATATAACCATTGTGCTAACCTGCCTAATAGAGAGGGTAAAGAGAAAGGTCCTGTCTTTAAACCATCTCTGCCTCTTTCATCTTCAGGAGATTTCCCTCTGCCTCCCTGAGCTCTGGGGATGGGCACCTAGGCCGCCTAAGGCCTTCTAAGTGGCCTCACATGCACCAACAGCTGCACTCACTCCTTGCTGCTCTGCTGGGCCTCCCCCTTCTTCCTCTCCAGCAGCTCCTGCAGTCGGCTACACTCCTCTGCCTTCTCCTCCAGCTGTCGCTCCAGCCCCACTCGGGATGGCTCTAGCTTCTGCCACTTCTGGAAAAGGGAAGGAGAACATAGCAGGTAGAAGGTGGGAAAAGCCTCTCAGAAGGAATCATAATGAGAATGTCTAATATTTACTAAACGCTTATTATATGACAAGCAATGTGTTACAGTCCTTATGTATTATCTGCATCTAACCCTCACAACCACCCTTGGTACTTGTGATAGTTTAAAATATATCCACACAGAAGAACTGGATGGTGCCCAGCTACCATTATTGAACATTTCGATTGAAAAGTCTATAGAAGAATCCTGATCAAAAAGGGGAAAAGGCAGAAGAAAATTTCAACTTCTCACAGACTTAAGACTTTCTGAAGCCACTGAGGCAAAATGAACCCTCAAAACTATTGTTCTGAGATAATCTTTAAATCTTAAACCAAAAATATACTCTGAAGTCTTTAAATTAAACAATAGGTTAGCTTAATTAGTCAAGAATGTCTGCTTCCCACAGGAATACATAGGAAAGAAGGACACAGGGAAAAGGTAACTACAGGGAAGAAGTGGGAAGAGAGCTGCTACCTTGTGGGGAATTGTAGTCAATGTCATGAAGCAAAATGAGTAGGAATTGCTATATGGAAAATGAATTTGCTCTGTAAACTTTCACCCAAATCACAATAAAAATGAAAACCAGAATGTCTTAGCAACTGAGGAGCTCCTGATTGCTGAAGGTGTCCACCTGGAGTATTTCTGTTGGGAGTGGCACAAAACAATGTTCTGGGAGGTGCCCACTCTCTCTCAGGTGCTTAGAGTTCTGATGCTATAATTGGCTA
>NW_006921877.1:1616241-1617036 GCF_000298275.1 Orycteropus afer afer
GGGAGGCAGCATGTTTGGCCTTGCAGGAATAGGCCTTGGGTTACTGCTGTCTTCCTCTTGTGAGATTAGAGGAGGTCAGAACATGTGGCCTCCTCGCAGTTTTTGCAGTCTTCCTCCCCCTTCCACCACTCTAGCACCTCCTGCAGTGGCTACACTCCTCTGCCTTCTCCTTCAGCTGCCACTCTAGCTCTACCTGGAATAGCTCTAGCTTCTGTCACTTCTAGAAAAGGGAAGGAGAATACAGCAAGTAGAAGATGGGAAAAGTCTCTCAGAAGGAGGGATAGTGAAAATATGCTCTATTAGAAGGGCAGTGTACCAAATGTGAGTGATCAACATGGTGGCATTGAGGAAGAGAGATACATGGGAGGTACTGACAACAAAGATGAACCCTTTTGCACATACAGTACTACGTTGTCAGTGAAGGCAAACATGGGTATACGGGTGGATAGATGGGTGGACAGGCTGAACTTTTAGGTATGTCTATGAAGCATGGAGTGGATCTAAGACCATGTATAGGGTTGGCAGACAATGGTCCTATAAATGTATTTGTATGATCTGAACTCCCAATAGTTGAGCTGACAAGGGATAAGGTTGTAGTCACTTCTTGGTCACAGCCAGCTACCCAGAAGGACCAAGTAGTTGAATTTGTGGACTCAGGACCATAGTCACAAGGGACATCAAGCTCAATTGGCATTAACACACTACACAAAACATTGTTCCACCTCCTACTTTGGCGAGTAGCAACTGGGATCTTAAAAGCTTGCAAGCAGCCATCTAGATGCAACAATGGGTCTC
>NW_006921877.1:1617516-1622364 GCF_000298275.1 Orycteropus afer afer
TGCATTGTGGTAAATTGTAGTCAATGTCATGAGACAAAGTGTATGTGAACTACTGTATGGAAAGTGAATTTGCTCTGTAAATTTTCACCCAAATCACAATAAAAAATATATATATATTACTCAAATGTCTACCTAATAAAACAGAGTATAAACTTACATTAAAAAAAAAGAAAAGAAAATATGCTCTTTTAAGAACTATTGATATAGGACTAAAATGACAACATCAACTTAAAAGATGAGATAGAAAACGTAGGAGGCAGTGAGTTTGTGTTAACAATTTGGAACAATCCAGAAAAGAAGGGTGACAGTGATTGCACAACTTGAAGCATGTAATCAATGCCACTGAATTGGACATGGATTGAATTGTGTATGTTCTATTGTGTATACTCTCAACACCAACAAAAAAAATGTGTCCACAGATTCTTCAGCACTCTTTTTAAAAGGAGAAGCCTAATTCCCCTCCCCTGAATATGGGCTAGACTTAGAGATCCTCTTCTAATAATTAGAAAAAAGGGGCAGTGTGATATGTGTGACTTCCAAGACTAGGTCATAAAAAGACATTGTGGTTTGTACCTTGCCTTTTCTTTTGGATCACTTGCTTGGGGGAAAGGTGGCTGCCATGTTACAAAACAGTCAGGTAGCCCTATGATGAGGTCTACATCACAAGGAACTGAGGCCTCCAAGGAATAGCCATTTGAGTAAGCCATTTTTGAAGCAGATCCTCCAAGCTCAAGTCACTTCTAATGACAGCCCCAGATGATATCTTGATGGAATCTCATGGCAGACCCTGAGCCAGAAATACCCAGTTAAGCTGCTCCCAGACTCCTAGCCCTTAGAAACTGTGAGATAATAATTTTGAAGTTGTTTTCAGGTAATTTTTTAGACAATAATAAATAACAAATACAGTATTATCATCAGTCTTTTTTTACAATTAGGGAAAAAGACACTTAGAAACTTTAAAGAACTTGCTCAGGATCAGTCACACAGCCAACAAGTAAGGGTACCAGTATTTGAACCCAGGCTGCTTGACTCCACAGTCCACTAATTAACTATTACACTATACTACTAGGAAACAAGAGAAGTTACAGTCCAACACCTACTAAGCACCAATTAACTACAAAGCAATATTGTGAGGTGGAGGCAGTATTAAAAATATTTAAATAAGTATTAAAAATAATAAGACACTGCATAATGTGGATGAACTTGGAGGACATTATGCTGCGTGAAATAAGTCAATCACAGAAGGACAAATATTGTATTAGTTCATTATTGTAAAAAGTCAAGGAAAGGTTTATATATGGAAGGAAACTTTCTTTGTTGGTTACCAGGGATGGGAGGGGAGGGGAGGGAACACTGCAAAAAAAAAAAAAAAAAGAGGAAGATGATACACAGGCTGCGGAATAAGACTGACCCGAGTTATTGAACGCCTTTTCTACAACTACTACCTTAAGCTATTTATTTAACCTCTGTGATCTTCACCTTTCTCATCATAGATCAAGACTGCCTACTTTACAGGGTTGCTATAATGATTACATATTAGCCAGGATACTACCTACTACAAAAATTATATTCAATAAATAATAGCTACTATTATTGCCATCATGGAAGCTCTGGTAGCATAGTGGCTAAGACATTTGCCTGCTAACCAGACGGCTGGCGGTTCAAACCCACCAGCCACTCCTCGGAAAGAAGGTTGGGCAATCCTACTTCCGTAGTGATACTGCCTCGGAAACCCAAGGAGGGGTCGCTATGAGTTGGGTTTGACTCGACGGCACATAACAACAACAACAACATTATTGCCATCATAATTATTATTATAAGGGAGTATCAGCATCCTGTTTTTTAGATAAAAAGAATTGAAGCACTGAGCAATTTAAGTAAGTAACTTAGGTAATCTGTGTAAAATTCATAATGCCAGTAAGTGGCACAGTTAACACAGGAACTTGAAAGGAAATGGAATGGGTAGTAGTTGAATCTCTCATGTTCTGCCTCCCTAAACTTCAAAGAGGCCCCAGAAATCCTTGCCAGGATAGTGCATGTGTTTATCTCTTATCTCACAGGACAAAGGAATGCTTGTTCCACTGCTTAGAGGGACCAGTCCAATCCATCTCCAGGTCAAGACTGTTTCCTTGGGGTCCCTCATCCCTCCCACACCTATAATCTCTCCTCACCTTCACCTCTTCATCCAGCTTTTGCTGTAGCTCTTCCACTTTGCGGGTAAGCTCCCCCTGCCCTGCCAAGGCCTTACCAGGACCAGGAGAGGCCATCTGCCAAAGACATGAGCAGGAAGGGAGTGAGTCCATAGCCAGATCCTCTAAGGCCTCAAGGCCCTGGCCCTGCCCCTTGCTCCCACCCTGAGAAGGCCACTCACCACCAGAGGTTGCATCTGCTCCAGCACCAAACTGACCTTCTTCCTCACAGAGGTTTCACTTTCTGAACTTCTGGAGGATGAAAGAACAGAAGCAAGGGTTAGAGGCAGAAAGAGGTAGCAGGGGTAAGGAAGAAGTCATGAGCAGGAAATATGGGGAATGAAACTAAAATGAAAACAGAGGAAGTGTGTGTCTCAACCATGGGGTGGCCCAGCTCACCCTTCCCTCAGGATGCCATAGATGGTGGCCTTCACATGGTCCATACTGCCTGGTGAAGTTGCCTCCTGCTGGTCTCGGAGGAGATCTGGGGTTGATTTGAACTGCAAAGATAGAAATCCAAAGGAATAGGAAGATTAGGCCAGAGGCATGCATCAGTTTTAGATGAAGCAGAAGTGGCAGCTGGGAGATGAGGCTCTTCAAACATGATGAAGCAGTTCATAGAAAACTCCAACACCTCAACATCAAAAGACAAACAATCCAATTTAAAAATGGGCAGAAGACATGAATAGACCCTTCACCAAAGAAGATATTCAGGTGGCCAACAAACACATGAAATTGTTCACGATCATTAGTTATTAGAGAATACAAATCAAAACAACAATGAGATACCATCTCACCCCAGCACTAATAGCAAAGTTCAACAACATAGAAAAAACAAATGCTGGTGAGTATGTGGAAAGATTGGGACTCAGGCACGACTGATGGGACTGTAAAATGATACAACTACTATGGAAATCAATATGGCGATTCCTTAAGAAGCTGGAAACAGAAATACCATTTAATTCAGCAATTCCATTACTAGATATATATCCTAACAAAGTGAGAGCCAGGACACAAACATATATGCACACCCATGTTCACTGCAGCACTATCTACAATAGCAAAGAGATGGAAACAACCTAATTGCCCATCAACAGAAAAATGGGTAACCAAACTATGGTACATACACACAATGGAATACTATGCAAAACTTAAGAATAATGTAGATTCTCTGAAACACTGCACAGCATGGATGAACTTAGAGGACATTATGCCAAGTGAAATAAGTCAATCACAGAAGGACAAATATTGTATTAGTTCACTATTGTAAAAAGTCAAGGAAAGGTTTATATATGGAAGGAAACTTTGTTGATTACCAGCAATGAGAGGAGAGGGGAGGGAACACTGCTAGATAGGTAGACAAATATTGATTTTGGTGAAGGAAGGGCAATGTACCAAAAGTAAGTGATCAAGACATTGTCAATGAGAAAGAGGAAGACACAGAGAGGTACACAAGATGTACAGACAACAAAGATAAACCCTTTTACATATATAATACTATGTTATCAGTGATAACAAACATTAATCTACAGGTAAACAGATGGGTAGCAGGCTGCATGATTAGTATGTCTAAGCAAAAGGGAATATACCTATGACTATATATAAGGTTAGGAGCTCTGGTGGCATAGTGACTAAGGCAGTTGACTGCTAACCAGAAGGCTAGCAGTTCAAACCCACCAGCCACTCCTCGGAAGGAAGATCTGGCAATCTACTTCCGCAGAGATACCACCTTGGAAACCCAAGGAGGGGTTGCTATGAGTCAAATCGACTCGATGGCAGTGAGTTTTTTTTTTTGTTTTTTTTTTTAACTATATAAGGTTGGCACATAGTATTTCTACATACGTATTTATATGTACTGTAAGAATGTCATATATATAATAGAGCTAACAAAAGGCGAAGTTATGATAACTTCTTGGCCACAGCCAACCACCCTGAGGAAGTGAGGAGTTGGACCTGTGGACTTGGGACTGTGGTCGCAGGGGACATCAAGGTCAACTGGCATAACATACTACTCAAAAACACTATTCTACCTCCTACTTTGGTGAGTAGCAACTGGGGTCTTAAAAGCTTGCAAGTGGCCATCTAGATACAACAATGGGTCTCTCTTCATCCAGAGCAAAGAAGAATGAAGAAAACCAAAGAAGCATGGAAATAATTAGTCCAAAAGACTAGGAGACTATGTGATCCTCAGCCTATATGACTTTAACACCAGAAGAACTAGATGGTGCCTGGCTACCACTGTCAACTACTCAGAAAGGGATTAGTGCAGGAGATCCTGGATAGAGTAAGAGAACAATGTGGAACAAAACTCAAAATCATTTAAAAAAAAAAAAAGACCAGATAAACCCTGGTGAGCCTGCTCTGACAGACCCTGGTGAGCCCCCAAGACTGTAGTCCCTACCTACTCTTCAAGTTTGCAACTAAACTCACTCCTATGACTTCCAGCCAAACAACAGACAGGTATATGGGGTGAACATTTACAGGTAGATATACTCCTTAGAGCAATCAATCATGGGAGAATGTTGTTGTTGTTGTTGTTATTTGCCTTCGAGTCGGCCCAGACTCATAGCGACCCCTCCTTGGGTTTCCGAGGCAGTATCACTACGGAAGTAGGATTGCCCAACCTTCCTTCCGAGGAGTGGCTGGTGGGTTTGAACCG